>NW_026516378.1:0-75168 GCF_025602895.1 Polychytrium aggregatum
ATTGGTGCATATTGGTGCCAGCCGATCGCTATAGGTATGGATATATGGATAGGCACTTCCGCTTTGAAACGGGACACCTCGGCGCGCAAATGACTTGAGAGGGTTGAGTGATGTTGATCAGCCGCCTGGCAGAATGTCATTGGTCGGCGCTCACACTGCTGTGATGGACATGACCGATATGATATCACTGGGATGGACAACACGAGACGGACACCCAGGGAGATGATTTGACCCGCTTGGTCGCTGTTTGTCGACTATGATATGATCCGACTACGACGCGCTTTTGTCCGAATGACATGGTGTGTCCCATAAGCAGAGCAGCCCGCTTCAGACACTCAGTATCAAATCCCAACGGCGGCCGTGGAGCTGTCCGGGACTGGGCGCTGCTCCGTCGGCTTGACGCCAGGCACCTTTGGCTGGCTCGCTCCATCCCAAGCTTGCTCCGCACCTCCGCCCAGTGGCTCAGCTCCCCTGCTGAGCAATGGCAATCGCAGCGCCCTGTGTTTCGCCGGATGAGCGGGGCGTGAGAAACCATCGATCACGCTTGGCGGAGTGGCGCTTGATTCGCCCTTGACCCCTCGATTCCAACAGGGTAGACCTGTGTGATTCGCAATCACGCCCAGGCAGTGCCTCGCGGCGATGCCGTTATCCAAAGCGCCTGCATAATGTCGCCCTCGTCGCCCAGGCTGGGAACACTGCAGAGACCAAACACGCTCGCCTCCGCCTTGGGTGTGCTCACATCGGCCCGCGGCAGCGACCAAGATGTTCGGCCAGGAGATGGGGAGGCGCATCGCAATTCAAACCGACAATGCCAATTCGACCAAGAGCGTGATCTCGATGCGCAAGTCGATCGACGCCGATTGCATGATGGGCGGCCATTTCGAGCAGTCCGATGAATCAACAAATGTGTCTCGTCATTCTCATATGAGGCTATTCCACGTTCTTTCGTTTGTTGAAGTAAGGTCGATTGGATGCGCGATGACGCCGGCTTGAGCGAATCTCGCCTAGTCCGCCATCATCGGATTGGAGGGAGCGATGACAGAGCTCCAAGCCCCTGCCGGTCATAGCCTGTCTGCCAGACGTATCTAAGATCTATTGAGATATCTTAGCCGGGAGCCAGGGGATATATAAACTGCAGCGGTGGATGTTTGTTAGGATCCCTCGCAGGAGCACTGAAAATGGGTCTGCAATTCTTGCCAGAGTCTCTGCTCGTCGTTGCCGCTGTGCTGCTTGCATCCGTGGCCGGTAAGACACCCTGTGCCAAGCTTTGATGTTCGATGCTGTCATGGCCGTTTCTTCATCTGCTCCTAGTTTTTGCGCACCCTCTGCTTGGGTTCCAAAAGAGCACCGTTCGCAAATCTGGTCCATCGTCCTAATCATGCCGGTAAAAACTTTCCGAAAGGGGCCCATGGTCAGCTGCAGGGAATCGGCGCAACGTTTCCTGCATCGCTCTACACGACACTCGCGGCAGCTTACTCTGGATACGATCCAACGTGGGGATATGCCTACACCGGGACCAGCTCCGGAGCAGGGCGCAACTCTCTTGCGGCTGGTGGTCCAAATCTGACCTGGGCAGCGTCAGACACCATTCCCAGCGCGACGACCTTTGTTGGTCCCGGCAACGTATCGGGCCAGTTCGTCCCTGTGCCCTCGGTCATGAGGTGGGCAACATGAGCTGTGACGTGGCATTGCTGGATTGACTCGTTCGTACATGATATGTGAACACTCTGGCTCTGTGTGCTGCTCAGCATCCACGGTCGTGCCAGTACCGTTGGTATCCCGTCACATCCCGACGCTTGGAAGCATCGCTCTCGCTATCGCCCTCGTTCACACGGCCTTTGCATTCCAGCTGCATTGCAGTCGTTTACCACCTCAGTGTCCAAAACTTGACACTCACCCGGCAGAATGTTGCGGACATATTTACGGGCAAGATTGCTGTCTGGAACGACGCCAGACTCGTTCACAACAATCCGGGTCTTGCCAATATCAGCACGCGCATCCAGACGATCGTTCGAAGTGGATCTTCCGGAACAACCTCAAACTTTCAGTATGCCTTGAACCAGTTTGACCCGACCTTGAACCTGCCCGCTCCGCGTGTTTATCCCATCTCCTCTTGGGGCACCGCAAACCAGCCCTTCTACGGCTCAACCAACACGATCGTCTCTGATGCCATCCAAGTCAGCCCCTTCACGATCGGATATGTGGACTATCCTGATGCCTTCAATACCCTGGCTTCTCTTGGATCCTCGCAGAGTCTCTATGCGATTGCAAACGTCGTGAATCGTAACGGAGACGTCGTTGCGCCGTCCATGTCTACAATGAACGTATGTCGCTTTGCTTTCTGTTCAGATCGCAGCCCCGACCGCACATTGACAGTATGCTTGGAGCCACAAGGACTCGGACACTAATTTCGATTGTATCGCCATCTTTCGACCCCAGATTGCTCTCTCAGCGTCCAGCTCCGTGAACATCTCTGGGCTCCAGCACCTGACGGCTGACATTGGCACCACTCTCCAGCAGACCTACATCGACACCAGCGTTCGGGGAGCCTATCCGCTGATGGCCCCGACATTTTTCTTCCTGCGACAGGACTCCGTGACCTACAATGTCACTGAGCAGCAGATGCGAGCAACCTTGCGCTTTCTCTTCTGGATTGTGTTTGGCGGAACTGAATCGGTACTGTTCAGCCGGCCCCTCGTTTATCGTCCTGTCCTGCTACTTTGGCCCGAGTTTCATTGAGTCTAGCGGTGGAAATCACTGATGTTGCATATGCCGCATGTATGCACGCCGGGATGGCTGGAGTAGGCAAGCATATTGCTCCTGCCGGACTCACGAAAACATGCTGAGACCATTCACTTCCTCGTTCGATCGATCGTCGCAGCGCCCGTCAAACAGATCGACGGCGTCCCCGTCAACCATACCGTACTTCAGCCAGGATCACTTTGTGCATTTCCAAGATCCGAGCCTCCGTGCCTTTGCGCTCGATGCCCTCAAACTCATCACTCACAACGGGAAAGCTCTGTATGATCCCAACTCACCATGCAACCCATACATCGATAGCAACGGCACCTACATCAGCGCCAACTCATGTCAGAACGGATACTGTCCCCTCGATGGGCCTTTCCAAGACTCATCTGTGGCCCAGTGTATCTGCGATATCGGATACATCAACAACTTGCGAACCGATTGCTCTGAGCCTTCGGCACCGTTGATGATCCTGACAGCCGGCGTCCACCAGTTCAACATACCCGTGGTTGTGTGCATCGGCGCTGCACTTTGCGTCAACATTGTCATACTGGCTCTGCTGTTTGCCAAGCGAGAGCATTCGGCTATCAAGTCCATTTCGCCTAACTGCTGCTACGTCATCGTCCTTGGCTCGAGTAAGTATACCGACAGCACATGCGCTCTGGAGACAGAGGCCGAGGGCGAATCAAAGCGTAATCAGCAAACCCATGCCGTCCCATTTCCGCAGCGAGTGGCTGACGCTTGCCTTTTGTCAGTGTTTGGACAGATTGGAGCCCTGTTTTACACAGCCGAGCCGAGTGGCTTTGTGTGCTCTGCCAGAGTCTTCTTTCCGGCCATAGCTTTCTCTTCTGTGTTCAGGTATCAAACATGCCATCTCCTCGCAGCACGGCTCTCACCGGCAGCAGCATCGCTGTTCTGTGTCTGTCAGAGCAGCTAATACTCGACTTCGGGTCAGCCACAACAGCAGACTGATCTTGATCGTGTTCTCCATCCAATAGCATGCTGCTCATGAAGTCGATTCGGATTTACATCATATTTGGATACAAAAAACTGCGAGCCATCAAAGCATCCGACACCAAGCTTATATTGGCAACCTTGGCCGTTGTCGTGCTCGAGATCGCACTATGCGCAGTGTGGGTGCTAGTCGAGCGCCCCATGGCCGAGACCGGTGGAGTTCTGTATGCCACTGTGTGTGCCTCTTCGGGGAGCTCGGTTGCCGTCTTTGAATCGCTGCTGTACATCATCAACGGCCTCGTTGTTCTCGGATGTGTGGGCTTTGCCTACCTCACTCGAGGCGCCCACGAGCGATTCAAAGAGTCCAAGACGATTGCCGTTTGCAGCTACGCCGTCGCTGGCGCCGTCATTCTGGGCCTTCCGCTGGCCTACATCCTCGCCGGCAACTCCGATTCATCCACGATGTTCTTCTCGGGAAGACTGGTGATTGTTTGCCTGATCCTCGGGGCATCTACCCTGGTGCCAATCGCACTATTCAGCTCCCGGCTCGTCAGGGCCATACGCACTGATGCAGATGACGGTCCGGACTCGCAAGTCCCCACCCGTAAAGGAAGCTTCCAGGCATCCTCAGACACCAAAGGTGCTGCCGCTGCCGATGTAACCGTGTATGCTTATGAATGTGGCGTTCAAGGGCTCAAGTTTGGCGGTGCCTGGGCCTCGTCCAACGTGTTGGTTCTGTCGATGCTGGACCTAATCGAGTTCCGAGAGCCCGGATCCAGCGGCGCTATACAGGCATCGTTCCGGCTTTCTGAATGCGAGTGTCAATTACAAGAACCCTCGACCGGCGCAGACAAGGAGAGTGCCTCTTCCAAAACGGTCTTGCTCCGAAGAAACAAGAAGGCGATCGTGATAGAGTTTGAGTCTTCAGAGGCCGCAGAGATGTTCCTGGACAACCACCGAGATGCCAAAACTCGTCCAGCGACCTTCAAGACTGCAGGCGTCGGGTTCTTGGCGAACAACCCGAAGCGCGATGATGGCATATTCGGAATGGTTGGCAAGGCTAACTCCATTACCAGATCAAAGTCGTTCAACGGGAGCATCAGCAGCAACCATCTTGACACGCAAGTTGTCAACAGCGCCAACAACCTGAGCAGCACCAACAATGTGAACAGTGCAAACAACCTGAATACCGGCTTCAGCCTGGCCGGAAACCAAACTCTCAGCGTGAATGCCGCGGCAATGCCAGCAACCCCAACTCGTAGACACTCTGCACACGGAGCCATCCCAAAGATCATGAGGACGAGTGAGCTATGACGGTGTTAGCTAGAACGAACCGGCAATACCCGACGGAGCAGCCGAGCAGTAGTACTCGGGAGATCAATCTCAATATATGATGGTGGGGTTGCATATCGGCGAGCGTCCTTGGCTGCATTGGCAGCACCCGTTCTGGATCCGAGGCACCGATTGTAACGATCCCACATGAGCGGATAATGATGCCTTTAGAAATTCATGTGTAGTGGTGATCCAGAAACAGAGGAAAATATATCAAAGACCATGTGTTTGGATGCATCAAGCAGATGCTGCATTCATGTGTCACCGATGGCTACTCTTGATCGGCGCCAGTGGGTTGCTGCGTCTTGACAGTTCGATATGTGTCGCCGCGGTCCGATGCCACCACTGATGGTCTGGCAGTCGTCGTTGTCGTCGAGCGAGCTTGAGAAATGACGTGCATGAACTCCTCGCGCTCGATCTCGGAGCTCATTTTCATCGAGTACGACTCGTTTCCGATAGCGAACTTGAGTGCTTTCTTTCCATTCATAAACGAGACCAGGCATTTTTGGAAGCGACAGCATTTTCCCGACTGAATTGCCGAAAGAGGATACCATTCGACGACCAGGCTAGTTGTCAGTCACAGTGGCAGCAGAAGCAGCCGCCGCAAAGGCCCATCAGGCACAAAGTTTATGGTCGCATCTCTTTGGCCAAAGCAGGAGCCATACCTTGGTTTTCTCCTCCACATTCTCGTTGACGGTGTAGAGACACAGAATCGAATCCCGATCAAACAGCTTGATGCGTGCCTTCTTCCACTCGGAGAACGGTGTGGTGCTCTTCAGCTTGACGTCAAACACCCGTTTGCCCTCGAACTTGGGTCTCGGCAAACTCGAGCTTCCAAAATAGGCAGTGGTTTCGACAACACCTCCTGCGGAGCTCGGGCCCTTCGAAGTTCCCAGGCCGGCATCCAGGATATCCGAGATGATGGTCAAGATAACACGACCAATTAAACAGTCTGCGTCAAAGAAGAGTGGTTGGCGGTCAGTTTACCTGCCTGCGATGCCGATGCGCGGCTCGCACAGACTCGACAGCACATCGACACCCACAATACGTGACCACGGTTCCAAGGGCAATGACGCCCAGCCGGAGGTAGTACTATTGACGAACAATACAGGTTTGTAAGCGAGCGAGCGAGTGAAGGCGGGTGCAAGTGTGTGCAGTTGTCGCCAGTGGGCTTCACTTACCGTTCCAACATAGTCGTTTGTCGAAAGCAGCAAGATGATCACAACCGATCCACACAGTATAATGAAGAGGCCACAATATGCGATCCAGTTGCTCTCCCGGTATTGAGCAGAAACGTTTCTTGTCTTGTATGCGAGATATGTCGAGGCGAGAAGCAAGAGTCTTGGAGTGGGTGAGTGAATGCGGCACGATAAGCGGTTGCCAAACGGAGAGTCATGTCTGCGTTCGTGGCTCGGACTCAGATGGGAGTCCAACCCAAACTGAGACGGGCGAATGCATCTTTGATTATGCTTACCCATTATAGGCCAAAAGTGAATATGAGAATCCCATCTGGTTCAGCGGACTCGATGACTGGCAGTCTAGATACCAATAGCTACTCGTGGTGACGCGGACAGGACTCAAGGGATCGATAACGTTCCAGGCAGTGATGATGGCGATATTGACCGCAACAAGAACAAAACTCATTCCCATGAGCGTTAGGTTGCTGAGTTTGACGATTTTCATCCTTGGGTTGTCTGTATTTTGCCAGGATGTCCAGGGCCAGTTGTCAGCGCCTCGTCTGCTATCAATATATCCACAGCATCTGCACCGAGCGCGACCGCAGCGCAAGGATATGGCCAGGGCTGTGATTGAGAAAACGCTGTGGATTCTCTGTGCGTACCAAAGATTCGATATATGCGATAGACCTTGACCAGGAGATTGGCGAAAACCTGCAGCCAGCACAGCATGGTGAGCCCCCACGAACATGCCACGATATGCGCTCACTCACTCATATCGGCTCGGGCCGGAGATGACGCGGCAGGATACACACCATCGAAAATGCAATCCACATAATCGCAGATTGAAATTTACAGAGTGTAGCTGTCATGGGGCCGGTGAAGGCAAAGACCGAAGCCCATGCCAATGCCAGCCCCGCCTAGTTCAGAATTGCATTTGAAACCCCGTGCCATGAGAGTGGAGTATGTCAGCGGCAAGACCAATTTACCCAGTATCAAGTGTGTCTCTGGTCGAATTAGACCACAGAGTTCCAACAGCGGTATGCACACTGCAAAAGCGTTTGCTAGCGCACATGGACGAGCTGTCCGGGACATACTCACATTTATGAGCAGAAGGAACGGAAGCGACATTTGCTGGACTATAGGGTTTTCTCGGTAGATGATGAGCACAAGAAACGAAGCAATGCTGAAGGCCAGACCTGCATTTGTGCAACGAATTAGATCTCTTTCGAATCAGGCTTTGGAGGAGCATAGATGGCAGAAAGATACTTGTTTGCGAGCGCTCCGAAGATTTCAGCAACGAGATTTCGACGACATATCGACACTCGCCAATCGAGTAAACAATCACCAGAGCCAGTGGCCCCTTGTTCGAGTAGGACATGACCATCTGGGATATGACTTGGGTTTGCAAAGGCTGATCAGCACAAGCGATCGACAGACGGCAGCGCACTATCGCTGGATGGCCAGCCAGAGCAGCGCGGCATATCGTCACCTACGTATGCTGTCTTGTGGAATCGCTGCAGATCCAGAATAATACAAGGTCGGTGACTGCACAGCCACAGATCCATCCATCCACACAATCGCCGTTTGAACCGAGTTGATGCCGCCGCCATTGGGAGAGCGCTGAAGATTCGTAACACCGTATGGGCCGACTCGGTCGCCTGTGGACGTAAAAGTCAAGCTCCCGGTTGCGCCCGTAAAGTTTGTCAGGAAAGTGGAAAAGGAAAGATTGGCTTGGCGACTATAGACATTTTGAACGGTGTTGATGTTTCTGTTGAGTAGCTTCATGGGGCAGCGCGATCGACCAGTATACAAGGTGAGTCAGTCATCAATCTCGGCACATGCGAGTGTGCCGAATGTATGGGCAGCCATGTGTTATTTCGTTAAGGGACAGGTTGCGGTAGCACAGATATGAAGCACAGACCTGTTGATACCCTCGGGCGATGGCAAAGACACTTCAAAGCGAGAGCGCAGCATAATTCGCGACGATCATTTGATGCGAGTGGAGGGAATTGAGAATGAAAAGAAACCTACAAAGCTCTGATAGGCCCCGAGGAAGGGCTTGGCCCAATTGTGCAGCGATCCAGCATCATACCAGTCATAGAAGAAAAGCGAGTTTGCCTCGGGGTATTGTCCGTATGCAGCCTGGAACCTGTGCGATTCGGCTGTGAGTACCCCGGTGGCTGGAGGCAATGTACTGCAGACTGAAGTTTGATAACACACAAAACAGAAATACCTGCTGTTCAAACTCTGTGAAACTGAGTTTCCTCCGCTCTCAAGTGCCGAGAGATACACGATGCCGGGAAGATTCGCGAGATCGGATGGTTGGGCCTCGGAGACGATACTGGATAGTCCGTCGGAGCCAACGTACACATAGCTTGGTCCAACCAATCCCATGTTACTGCCAACGCGAACGAGACCGGATCAAACAATGGTTATACGAGGCGGTGATGCTCTGCCGAGAGCACTTCGGATAGCGTGCATAGGTGCCCGAGACACACAAAGTATCAAGAAGCTCGAGCATATTCAGGCAATGAAGTCAAGCCAACCAAATCAAGTGCCTTGAAGGCAGCCTCACCTTGCGAGTTGCAAGTACAGGAGCACGTCCGAATCATAGCCCAGTATGACGACGATTCTGTAGCTACTGCTCTGTATTCTGGAAGCTATTCCTGAGAATGTTGATGGACTCGAGGCACTGCAGCACCATGATATCGAGAGATGGGCGCAGCGCGAAGAGTTAGCATGCTACTCGTCGACATGCGGATAAGTCCGGTTCGCCATCAGTATCGGCACGAGCCTATAAAATGCAACGATCGGTGCCGTGGGTGCATATTGCAGCGCCGCCGACGTACGGAGTATTGTAGGGCATTGAGATTTGGATATTGATCTGCGTGAGGGTCAAAGTGCATGAGTAAGCACCGGCTCTTGGTCAATTAGCTTACAGTCCTGATGCCGTGTATGTGTCAGGCCTACCCCAAGGGCTTGTGCTCGAGACTGAAACGACTGCATCAAGCTTGTTCCATAGGTGTCGCTCTGCGGTTGTGCATGCGCATGCGGTGGGTCGGTGCGCCTTGGCGTCAGCGTGATTTGGCATTCGATTGTGTATATACCTGGGCTCGGCAGACGAGCGGCGTTTGACGAATGACGATGCAGTCTCACCGAATAGATCAATATCACGTTTCTCCAGTTGTTGGAGTATATGTAGTTGGCAATGGCTGGTCCTTGGAAGTTGTCGGGAGGCAACGTGCTGGCAAGAGGAAGGCATTCCGAGATGGGAGATGGCCGTGAGCAGCAGCAATGGCCGCTTGGGGTGGCGATTGTGGCCAATCACGTTGGACTCCTGAGGATCACGCTGGCGACTCACCGGAAGAAGGTAGTGTACGTGCTTTTGTCGCTCAGGGTGGTCAGACTGCACAGCATTGCCGAAACGAGCGGCGAGTTCAATCAGTTGCCAGGCCACTGATTCCCAACGAGTGACACACGAACACTTACGTTGCCGATCCGGAGCACTGGGGGAGCTGATGCAGATCACGGGCGACGAATGTTGTTTCCAAAGAACGATCGGGGCGCGAGAATAGGTCGAAGCTGAGCAAGCCATCACAGCATGGCTTGGGAAGGGCGGATGCAGACACTTACATTGAAGTTCTTGGTGACGAGGGCGAGGGGCGAGGTCATGGACGACAGCAGTTCTCCTGCGCAATGGACTGGATGAGAGCGCAGAAGTGGGCACGACTGCTGAGAAGGCGCGAGCGCTACCAACCAACAACCCCGACGACGCCGGAGGTATTAGCCAAGTTGATGCCGTTTTGAACCGCCATATACTGGAGAAAATGGTTGGTCTATGAGTCAGCCGCCGTCATCATGGGCAGATCGTGGACCGCAAAGCCAAGACGGCGCGAAGATGGCCCGACCACGACAGACGACCAGAGCCTCCATACCTGGTTGCTCATGCTGTTGAGATGCACAGCCGAGAGTGTGATGCCGGGAAGGAGGCCTTGGGCATTCACATCCTGGACCGCCATGAGCGAGGCATTGATCGCCGAGTCGGCGATGGATGTCACTGCGAACAAATATATAGGCGACGAGCCGTAAGAAGATGCGCCGAGTCAGTGTGCAGCGGACCCGCACAACACTTGCATGCCACACTGTCTGGACGATATCGCTCCGTCTGTTCTTACTGAGGTTGTCGGAAATCACGATCCCGATCTTCCATTGGGTGATATCGCAGAGGCCGAGCGGCATGCAGGCCACACAGGCCACGACTAGCCAACCAAAGATCTTCATCTTGTGCGGCTGTCTCGGAGCTGGGAAGAGCGATGTCTTGATCCCAAAAGCTTCGACTGCAGGGCCCTTTCGGTCATTTTTTCTCTCCCTCCCTCCCAGTGCACTGCTCGGCGCTTGGCAGATGCACTGCCGATCATGATGCCCGTCACCCCCAATCCAGCAAGAACATGCCCGCCAACGATGTCATCGGGCTCGGTCGTGATCAGCGCGACTGAGGATCAAGCGACTGGGGTCTGGATACGCTCAGTCCAGGTCGACGCAGGACTCCCACGCCATCTCGATGGTATTGGATAGCAAAATATTTGATCCGCGCGTGGGAACCTCGCAGCCCGAGGCCATACAAAACGGCTCGCTTGCCTGTCTGCTTGCCCGGCCCAACTGCTTGCTAAATCACCCGCCGTCCCATCAATCTGCCCACTCGTGCTCGCTCTGATCAAATCCCTGCCTACAATGTCCTCCAACTCCTCGCAGACGCCTTTCGCTCCATCGATCGCGATGGTGACTCTTGGCACCGCCAATGTCGAGCGAGCCACCAAGTTCTACACGGACCTCGGCTTTGTCCCCGACAAGACCATCAGCGGCCCATTCTGCCAATTCTTCCAGGTTCGCTCGCTCGTTGCTGTACCTGGGGTCCGAAGAGTTGCCCGCAGGGTTTGAGGACGAGGCTGCGTCGCCGATGATGGCATGGACTGACTGAAACTCTGCACACCCCCTTCTAGCTCAACGATATCGTTCTAGTGATCTACCCAGAGGAGGCCCTCAACAAGGTTTTTGCAGATGCTTGCCACAAAGAGATCCACAGCCAGGATCCATCGCCTGCTGTGGACCAGCCAAAGAGCACTCTGCCCTATCGCTCTGGCCGGATGGTTTCGCATGCATGCGCGTCCAAGGAAGCTGTCGACGCCGCTTACGGGAGGGCCATTCACTCCGGGGCCACGGTGATCAAGAAGCCCGTCGACTGGACGTCCGGTGGTGGCTACGGTGGATATTTTGCTGATCCCGATGTGCGTCTCTGATGCTGCAAATGCATGAACACTTGCATCGGCGGCGGCGCGCCGGTGCTATCGCCAAAGCGTTCATGGCCAGGCCCTCTGACGGACCATGACCATATGCCTTGACTGACTCTACCCTTATCTGTCTGTTGCCTCATAGGGCCACGTCTGGGAGGTCGTCTACTTGCCCATGTGGAAGCTGACTGCAGCAGGCGGCATGGTCATCAACGCCTGAATAGCCCCGCTAACGAATCGCCCGAGACATGCTTTCGCCGTGGTACTCGACTGCATGTGCCCCAAAGTTGAATAAAACCCCCTCCACTCCGTGTGGTCGCCGCCCAGTGATTTGAGAGAGGACTGCAGAGTGATGCTGTGATGCGGTGATGCTGTGATACTGCGGGTGGTCCTCGCCGAGAGAGGACGCCTCGCTGCCACCCAGAGCTCTCGGCCAAGATCGCGAACCCAAACCGTCACCGTCGCTCTCTCGCCCGCTGGTCTATCTGCGACCATGATCACAGCACCGTCTGCGCGAAGAACGTCGGCTCTTTGGAGCCGTGTGGCATCCGGCTCCATCCTGAGGGCCTCGCACCAGGCCTCCTTTGCCGATCTGTCGATTGCTGAGGTTCGCTACCTACGGATCTTGCCACACACCCTTCGTCAGTCCCCAGGCATCCTGCCGCTTCCGATTGAATGGCCCGCTCTCTGGCGTCTCCTCCATCGAACCACCACCTGAACGCATGGACGATCTTCCTTCGATGTTTCCACATTCATATCGTCTAGGCTAGTCGACGTCTCAAGGAAAACTTGGCGACACCAGCGGATCTGGTCGAGTCTTGCCTCCAGCGAATCCGCGAAGCCAACCCACGCATCAATGCTGTATCCCAGCTCGTCGACCACAGCGCCCTCGCTTCAGCACCAAGCGATGCAAGCAGCAGAACCAGTATTCCTCGCAGTCCTCTTTTCGGCATCCCTCTTCTCGTCAAAGGCAACATCTGCGTCAAAGGGCTCGATACAACGTGCTCATCCGCCATGCTGAAGGGTGAGTCGCCGTTGGAAGCAAATCCGGCTGCATTTACCACACGGCCCATGCGCTTCGATGGGCAAAGGCGCTTAACACCTGATGGCTTTCCAGGCTTCCGTCCGCCATATGACGCAACAGTGGTCGACCTTCTGCGCAATCAAGGCGCCGTTGTGATGGGGCACACCAACATGGATGAGTTTGGAATGGGGTATGCTCTCCCGCAGCCGAATCGATTAACCGATCGGATGAGACGCTTCCAGTACGGACACTAGCTTGGGTGCGACAGGAATCGACCACCCAGCACTACTTCCGATCATTCGAACTCACACATCCTCGGCGCGGCTCACTAGATCGGCAAATATCCATAGCGCAGATGGGCCCGTCCGCAATCCTCGCTCGCTTGGCCGAGTGCCTGGAGGGAGCTCTGGTGGAAGCGCTGCTGCTGTGGCCAGCGGGATGTGCTTTGCGTAAGTTGCCGGCGTTGGAGCTGTCGCCGCTGACAATCGCATGGCCATGGCTGATCAATGGGCCAACATGGCGACGAGCCCGATTCGATTGTGATCCCCACTTTCCATCTCTATCCTCCGTTTGGTCTCCAGGGCTTTGGGGTCCGATACCGGCGGCTCTGTCCGGCTCCCAGCAGCATACTGCGGTGTTGTTGGCTTCAAGCCCTCGTACGGCAGGATTTCGCGATGGGGACTTGTTGCATATGCAAGCTCGCTGGACACAATTGGAATCCTTACCAGAACCGTAGACGATTCGCTGGTTGTCTTTGGTAAGGGCTGGTCGTGGTGCCCAGCGATCCGCACAGCTCACATTGCTGTCTCGGCCACATTCTTACATTCCACCACGGTTTCTCTGCTGCCAGACGCGCTCGCTGTCCATGACCCCAAGGACTCGACATCTCTGAGCTTCGCCGACCCCAATATCGACGTCGATTTTGCTGGAGGCAGTCTTCAGGGCCTCCGAATCGGAGTTCCGCAGGTAGTCGCATGGTGCTGTGGTTCGATTTGCTCCATCGCACTGCTCGCGCGGATGCATGCGAACGAACACTTGTGTTTCGACAACTGACGGCGATTTGGACGGGACTGCATCTCTATAGGAATACCACGTTCACGGCCTGGACGAGTCCATCCTTGCGAGCTGGAGTCGGGCACTCGACGCTCTCGCTGCCCGTGGGGCAACGATCGTCCCCGTGTCCCTTCCTCATACACAGCATGCCCTTGCGTCCTATTACACCATAGCGACAGCCGAGGCGTCGTCCAACCTCTCGCGCTACGACGGTCTTCGTTACGGATCCACAACGAACTCAGGATCTGCTGATGCGCCATCCGCCCCGCCAACTGACGACGTTCTCTACGGCGACGTCCGCTCTCACGGTTTTGGGGCAGAGGTCAAGCGGCGAATAGTCCTTGGAACCTATATACTCTCTGCCGAGTAAGTCGATCCCCTGTTGGATTCGGCGGCGCTGTGCAAAACGATCAACATCATCCGATCGAACTGGGAAGGGCCCTGTTGGAGACGATGCTGACGCTTTCCTCGCTGCAGAGCCTACGACTCTTACTTTCTTCAGGCCCAGAAGGTGCGGCGATTGATTCAGCAGGACTTTGACCGGGTCTTTGCACGGCGTCATCCCCTGGTCGATCCCGCCGTCGTCCAGACGCAGGGACCATCCGACACGAATCCCAAGGTCGACGTCCTCCTGACGCCTGTATCGACCACGGTTGCTCCCGAGTTTTCCGAGTTCGGGCCGAACAAGGACCTCGATCCATCGACGCAGTTGCAAGAGTGCATGAACGATATTCTCACTGTTCCAGCCTCGCTAGCGGGCTTGCCGGCGCTGGTTATCCCTTATGGATCCAAGGACGAGGCAGTCCCCACATCGGCCGGTACTGTTGAAAATGAGCAGATACCGATTGCTCTGCAACTGATTGGTCAATCCGGAGACGACCGACTGCTGTTCAAGATCGGCAAGGTCCTTGAAGACAGTCGTCAGTCGCCAACAGCCACAAAGTGAAACGACACACCACGGCTTTGAGATCAAGGGCTGTCTGTTTCAGGGTCCCGAATACACTCATGTATAATAGGGCTATCAGCAACGCCGCCCGCATCCGAGTCGCCGCCGTGCAATGCTGGAATGCGATACGATCCACGTTTGCCCACGGGCTCTGTTGCATCCATAGCTGTCACGGTGTTTCGCTGCCTTCGGATATCTCTTCGTCTGACGAATATCGGTTGCTTTTGAACTTTCGTTTCAGCGCACTTGCTGATGATGGCCGTCGAGAGCGGTGGAGCCCCAGTTTCAAATGAGGAACCAGTGAGTCAGGGTATCGTTGTTGGGAGAGCACCGATGTGGTGGTACTGCTGCTGCTGTCCTTGCTCGGATAAGCTGCATATCGTCCCAGATTCAAGAGACCTGAGGTGCAGTGCTGGGCCTAACAGACACTTACTGAGTCCATGTCTCTGCTCGTGCGATTGCATCGACGGTCGGCGTGCAGGCATCCGAGTACTGTCCAGGCTGTACATGAACAGGGTTTAGTACGAGCGGCAAGGGGGGGATCGGGCTGGGCTTGCGTTCGAGCAAGCTTACCGAGCCATCTTGACGGGTCGCTGGGAAAAGCCCTCGATCTCCCTAACGATCTCGCTGACAGCTTTCCGCTTCCAGGTGCTCCGGGTTGGTGGGGACAGCGAATCGTTGTTGCTGCTGCTGCTGCTGTCGCCGATTTGTGTGGAGGCATCCGCCATAGTTGGCCGACGACAGGGCCCGGTGCCGCTGAGCTGCAGATGGCAGCGACACAGCATTGCGGGCTCGGCTGGGGGATCGTCGGGGCCGGCCCACATTCTCGACCAGATCTGGTGAGGCACAAAACTGGTTGGGTCAGCCAGGACGAGCGGGCCATGAGGGACATCGGCGGTACAGGCTGGTCCGATGCATGGACAAGACACGAATGAAATAGCCATATTGATGCAGCCATCTGTGGCTGCGTCGATATGAGGGTACCTTGCCGAGCCAGCCCTCCTGCCGTGCAGGCGGGTCGGTCGCTGTTGGAATCGGAACGATAGGATGCCGCCATAGCGGAGCTTGCTCGTGATTGTCCGTCATTTGGACAGAAGCATGTCGTCTGGGGTCGCAGCAAGAGGGCGGGCTGATACGTGAGCGGCCCGGACGGCTATCGACGCTGGAGACGTATGTCGATGCAGACTTTGCTGGATGTGCGAGATCAGACGCACCCTGGGACGAAGGTGGAAATCGAGCGCCAGCGGGTTTGGCCCTCGTTTTGGCCCAGTGACCCGCATCGGCGACTCCTCAACATCCCCAGCCCGGCTCTCCAGCTCGCTGGTGCTGGTGCTGGCATTTCTGGGATGCAAGCGCACCATCGGCTCCGGAGGATGACAGATGTATGTTTCATTTTCGAAGCCTGTAGAAACAGTTGTAGCCACACGGCCGTCCCGCACCCCACTCCATTCTGGCTCCAACAGAAACGCATGTCGTGTCCGGATCGTTCACGGCATCTAGAGCAGCTGGATGAACGATTGCGGAAAGATTCCTGCCGCCGTTCCGTCCTCGGTTTCGCCATAGGTCCACCCCTTTCCGTAGTCGTGGATGAGCACACGGTAGTTAGCGCCCTGGATGAGCTTGAGCTGTCCCTCGCCGGCTGGCGTATAATCAGCGAGTGCACGAGCAAACACTTTGACGGGAGCTGTTGATGCGCATGTTCCAGGGGAGGAGTTTGGGTTGGGTTGGGCCAAAGTAAGTCACACTGCCTTGTTGGATCCGCGGCAGACATGTTTGACATGCAAAGGCCCGAGCAATCCATGCAACTTACGCGGAGGAGGAGGGGTATCCGGAATCGGAGGGAGCGTTGGAGCTTGGCCCGGAACCGGCGGCGGGGTACCTTCCGAGGCAACCGGGCCAGTGCTAGCGGAACTAAGGCGGTTCATGCTGCTGGTGCTGGGGCTCTTGGCCGGAGTCCTCACAGGGCTGGGGGCGGTCGAGCTTCGAGCTGGGCTGAGACCCGGTCCCTTGAGCTTCGGCACAGAGCCGGTCTGGCCCTGAGCCTGTGCCTGGGATTTGGCCAGCTCCAGCTTCTCTTTGAAGGACAGTGGAGCTGAGCGCAGAGGACCGGTGGAAAGCAGGCGCGAGCAGAGACATCAGCCGCAGGAAGTGATTTTGATGTGTCTGCCTAAACGCCCTCGATGCCATGGAAAGTGAGACCACTTACCGGCCACAGCCGCCGCCTCGGATTTCGCAGGCGAGGGCAAACTCGGGCTTGATGGGCTGGCGATGCCTGTGCAGGACACTTTGGTAGTCAGATGTGGCATGGGCAAAGTAAAAGATGCTGCATGTCGGGGCTGTCCGATACTCACCCTCCT
Source organism: Polychytrium aggregatum (assembly GCF_025602895.1). NCBI lineage: Eukaryota > Fungi > Chytridiomycota > Chytridiomycetes > Polychytriales > Polychytrium > Polychytrium aggregatum. The sequence continues at coordinate 16,878 of NW_026516378.1, forward strand.
TTCTTGCGCTGAGCTTTGCCTTGAGCGCTGACTGAAAGTCCATGGCGGGCGCCGGCTCGGGCTTTGAAGGCGAAGCAGCGGCAGGGGAAGGTGTCTCTGAATCGGCCTCTGGTACGTCGTCGGGAATGGAGTGGGCAGTGTCAGCCACAAGAGAGTGCCCCGCCTCGCTGAATATCCTTCGGTGAGGGGACGATGATGCACATGCACCACGACTTACTCTCGGCTCGCTTCTTGAGTTTGAGCTTGAGCTGATCTTGGAACGATAGACCTGCGCCCTCATCTTCGGAAGGAGGTGCCTTCGCAGCTGCCGGACTGGGTGCGCTCTTTGCAGGCTCTGCTGACCACACCAGAGTCAGGAGCACAGTCAGACTCGGAACACCAATGGCCAATTCTCCCAATAGCAGGCAATCACGAGTGAGGGCTCAAGCTATATCCCACCCTCGATTTCGATTTTCTTCTCAGATCGCTTCTTGGCGGCCATGAGAAGCTGCTCCTGGAGTGTGATTCCTCCGCCGCCAGCAGCTGCAGAGCTGGGTGGAGGCGGAGCGGCACCAACATCGACCCTCGAGCCTGTACAGATCATCAAATGTCAGAGGGCAAGATCAACCAAACTTTGGGCACGGACGGCCAACTGACCTTCTTTCTTTTTCTTCAAAGCGTTCTGAAGCTGTGAATTGAGAGACGATCCGCCCTGATCGCCGTCTGAGCAAGCGAAATCTATCAGTCACATGTGAAGCAGACTGGAGAGAGCCGTCTCTCCTATCGTTGGCTCAGCGACTTGTACCTTCGCCCGGAGGAGCTGGAGGAGTCGATGTCGCTGCGTTAGTATATATTCGGCATTGGGCGGTCCTGCGTACTAGTCACCACAAGATGGGCCTACCAGCGCTGCCAAGTAAAGGTGGTGGTGGTGGTGGCGGGCCTGTCCAGTGGAATTACTAACAGGCATCGGCATGGCTACGGATATCCAGAAGCGCAGTGCACAAGACCAGACTGCAGATACGACCCACATCGACCTACCGCCAGACAGGGCGCGGGACAAAGGCGGCGGAGGCGGCGGGACTGGTATAAGCGGGTATATGTTGACTTGTATCAGTAAAGCGATGGTCTGACAAGACAGTATGTCTCGGCATTGAGTGATGTCACGGTCGTCGGCGGACATGCATGTGTACTGATATGAGGCAACCAGAGTAGCCAAGGGGTTAGTCGGCAAATTGACGGCTGTTCCTTACCGCCTCCTGACACAGCGGGCCCTGGTGGAGGCGGTGGTGGGGGTCCTGCATATCCGTGATGCGAATACAAGAGAGTTAGTTCGCCGGTCTCGATCGAGGAGTGACTCGGATGCACCAGCGGATACGAGTCTGAGGTATGGTCGCACCAGAGCCTGTCTTTGGGGCTAGTGGAGGAATCGGTGGAGGAGGCGGCCCTGCAGCTGGGGCTTTTGCTTGACCAGCGGATATGGTCGGAGGCGCAGGGGGTGGGGCCGGGGCCGACTTTGCTGCAGGAGCGAGAGGGGGTGGCGGAGGCGCAGCCTTGCTTGGGCCAGGGGGAGCGGCTGGCGGGGCTGGTGGTGGGGCCGGGGCCGAGCTCGATGGCGGTGGTGGAGGCGGTGGAACCGATGCGGGTGCTGGTGCTGATGCTGTTCCTGTTGTTGGAGACCTTGGCGCCATAGCAGCAAGAGGAGGAGGAGGAGGGGGAGGTGCTGAGGGTCCAGCGGAAGGAGGTGCCGGGGAGACCGACAGAGGCGATGCGGCTGGAGGCAGTGCCGGTGGCGGAGGAGCAGCGACAGGAGCAGGTGGAGCAGGTGGAGCAGGAGCACCGACACTTGTGCCAGCCGACGGGAGAGGAGGTGGAGGGGGCGTAGCTGCAGGAGCAGGGAAAGCTTGTGCTTGCAGAGGCGACGATACCGCTGCAGAGGAATGAATGTGGGCCATTAGCAGCGGTTTTACGACGAGGAGACAGATCGATGGTGATGAGAATACGATCGGCAGACGTTGTGCGTGATGTGCAATTAAGATACCTGGACCGGTAACACTCGGCGACCGAGAGGCCCACGGGGCTGTGGGAGAAACGCTGGATCGAGTTGATGATGCTTGAAGCGTGCCGGGCGGCTGAAAGGACGAGCCTTCTGTCGCCAGTGGCGACGAGATAATCAGCGGTGTTTCAGGCACGAAGCCTGCAGATGGGATGCAGTCGCAGCAAAGGGGGCAGTCAGTCAATTACACTTCAACCCCAACGACGCGGCTGCGGCGGGGAAGGAATCTCGATAGTGCATCGCTCTCGCAATTACCAGAAGATGCCGCTTGGGCGATGGGCATCGGATCGGCCAGGTTGCTCATCAATAAATCGATCCAGCCGGTGTTGGAGATGGCGACAGAGCTCGGCACTCCGTCCCGAATATGCGGACGAGAAGCATCGGCTGCGTTGCCAAACGCATCGTCACGAGCGGGACCAAAGTGGTGCGGCCGCAGCATTGCGCTGAGAGGGGCGGTCCCGCCACTGCCAAAGGAGGACCGTCGAGCTCCAGGAGAACTCTGTTGGGCCCACGGATGGGGCGTGCCGTCTCTCGGCGCTGATTCCTCTGTTGCCGAAGCGATGGGGCTGAGACACTCAAGGTCGGTGCGCAAGTTCGGGGGCTGGAAAGCGTATGGGAAAGTATCTAACGCAGCCGAGGTGGAGCGGTCGAGGCCCCAGCACGAAGGGATGCGTGAGTGCGTGGGATAACGGCGTGAGAACTGAGTTGCAGAAATGGCGACAGGGACGAACATTCGCCTGCAATAGAGCCAACCTTACCGTTTCGACCCAAGACTCTCTTCCTGTCCGCGAGCTTGGGTTCGGAGGGCTGACTTTTGGAAAAAATCTGCTGGTGTGCCAACAGATCCAGCTCGGTCTCGAATCGCTGGAGTAGCCACAATCAGTGGGCGAATCGGCCGGATGATCAAGCGTTGCGGATTGCAATGCTGGCGACACTGATGTGCCGCGTTCAGTTGGCTCACCTTGCTCACGAGGTTTGCACCCTTGCTGATGCGATCGATGGCCTTGCTCTGCCGATCCATGGCCTGCTGGAGGGCCAGCGTGGACGCATCGAGCCGCTTGGCAATGTCGAGCAGGATCTGTTCGGCCTGGGAGCGGGCGCGACCAAATACTTCGACATATTTGTCACGGTCCGAACGAATGGCGGCGTAGTTGGCCTCGCATTCAGCGGCGACGGCCTTCAGCTGGTCATGAAAGCCAAGGAATGGGGTCGCGGCTTCTGCAGAAGACGCAAGCTGGGTCTCTGTCGATGGTGCTTCGGTGGTGTCCATGGCGATGGTCCAGGCTCAGAGACGCGATGGCCAAGTATTCGAGTCGTAATGGCGGCTGCTTCGTGCCAGGGGCGGGCGAGAGATGAGCAAAGCGAGAGTGATGGCTGGAAAAGGTCGGGAGGGAGGGAAAAGCGGGCGCCCCAATCACGACAGCGGATCAGTGCAATGTATCGAGAGAGCCGAAGCAGACAATGCGTGGATGACGTATGTTGGGCTGATTTCATGACCACAACCAGAGGAAGCTGGCTCGCTTGATGGGTCGTAGCAACCCATTCTCGACGAGCATTGTTTCCAGCGAAGATGCTCTTTGCCCGCAGTTGTAAGGACGTTGCCTTCTCACACCATCGAATATTCAAAGTGGAACCGGCTGTCCCATTTGCCTGTGTCCAGCGCGATGGATCCCACGGCACTCGCCAATATCAAATCATAGATTTATGTCAACGCAAAGTACCGAGCAGATGCCTTGCGGCACATTCCAGTGACTCGACAAGGCACTCAGCCTTGGTCAGCTTCCCCGCTCGCTCTTGTCCCCGATGCCGCCACAGTAGAAGCTCCCTCGGCTGTCCCAGCAGACTCTTTGATCTTCTTGGCCACCCATAGATCATACTCGAGCTGCACCTTGGCGGCTCGAATCTGGGTGTCATCCATGATTGACTGCGCGGAGACATTGGCGTCGTCTTTCTGCAGGGGGCGAGGCTTGCGGGGATTGATCTTTGATTTGTTCTTGGAAACTGCCGTAGATTCAGCACCCTTGGCTTGCGCGATTGCCCTATTGTCACTCTGCTCCTTTGGAATCTTTGGCTTTCCTTGCTCGACCGATTTGTCTGGCTCGATATTTCGAATGGACTCAGCTACATCATCACCAGGCTCGGCGCTGTTTTTGGGGCACGGCTCAGGCACGGACAGATCCAGTTTCGAATCAACCAGCGGACCGACGTCGGGGTGGGCAGCGGCTATGGCTGCCGAGACGCTCTTGTCTTCATGCTTTGGTGGATTACTTGGCTTTTGAGTGCCATTTCGCATAACTGTACCCTCGCTTGCTTTGCGTCGTTGTATCAAGCTCGTCCGCGATCCTCTTGTCTGATGAGATGGAGATACTTTGGACTGTCGGGGCGAATCCTTAGGGAGCTGACCAAACGATCTTTGGCGTTTTGATGGTCTGGCAGCCGTCTTCCCAGCCGATCTTGGCTTGTCTGGCCGGAAATCAGGATCGGTTTCTGTCGACTTGGTCATCAGAATAGCTGGGTCATCTCCCTTGGACCCCGGCTTCGATGCCCGCTGGTCTTTGGATGTGGCCGCGAGGCTTTGGTCTGGGAGCACGGGCGGACGGCTCGCGGGCTGGAAGCTCTCTAAACCCGCCTGACTTTGAGACTGTACGAGTGAGTTCTTGTGTGCTAGTGAAACCGGGATCAGCGAAGTGGTCGACCCCGATAGCCGCAGAATCTTGGATGATGAGTGGCTGAGCGGAAGCGGGCCTGGCAGATGGCTTGTTGATGTGGATTTGGAAAGGCTCACTCTGGACGAGCTCTTGCCTATCAGGAGGGGGATTTCGGATGGCCTACGGCTGGCGAGCAAGACACTGCGGCGCAGAACATTGTGAACGGGGAGCTCCTGGCCAAGCCGAGCCAGCGCCGGATGCACTTGATGTGATTGCAGCGGGGCAGACCGCCTACCTTGCATCTTGCATGCCTGCCACAGCATCAAGCTTCCCGAATGCATCGGTGTCAGCCGGCTCGGAGCTTGAGGGGAGACAATGGGTACTGAATTACAATCGCGGAGACCAGTCCCAGCAGGCAGTATCAAACGCCCAACAAGAGACCCAGGCGTCAAGGTCGACCCAAAGCCTCGCTTCCAGATGGCAAGCAGATCAGCAACCAAATGCCGACTCTCGCCTTGGCGCACTGCATGGCACCCGCCGACACGGATCAAAGTACCGACTCACCATCGCGACTGAGACAGCGATAAACTCGACAGCGATGAAGCACCAGCTGGTTGTTGAGTATTCCCCCCATCGTAGTTCTTCAGAGGCTCATTGTCAATAGCGGCAAGTCTGTGTTCGGACATGTTCTCCAAAGACACCCATCCGTTCTGTGCCGCGGCTTCGAGCGATTTCTTTGCCGCAGGTTTGCCCTTGAAGCGATCAAAAGGTGCGCCCAGAGCCAGATGCTGAAACTGGAGCCGTGAGTCCTCCAGCTCCCGCAGCAGTTTCTTGCGCTCTCGGTTCTCTTTCTCGAGCTGGCCCATGGATTGCTCTAGCTGATACGCCAGCTGTCTTTTCTCCTCCTCGATATCCCGGACTTTGTTTTTCCACAGCAGCGCATCATTGACCTTGAGCCCAAATTTGGCGTCATCGTTTGCGACCTGCTTCGTCAACGACAACGAATCTGGATGAATTTAGCGAAGCATCGTCAGTAACACTGGCACTCTGCATCGGGGAGGCCGAGTATGGGCATGTTTGATGAGAAAGACCGAGAGCCCATGTGTACGGCCAAAGCAAGGACGAAAGCAACGACGCTGTGATTGTGGAGCAGCAGCACAAGCGTCTGATGCAATCCAGACTGTCAGGATCACCGACGTTCTTGCTCGAGCTTCTTGATCTTGGAGATAAGCTCGGAGTTCTGGTCGTGCAGAAGCTTGTACTTTTCCCGCTCGAGTTCGAGTTTTTTGTTGAACTGGTATCGCAAATGCAGATTGGCCTATAACAGAGACGGTTCGGAAACGATGGAGAGCAGCGATAGAGCACACGGATGAACATGTGGTGAATCCGTCGTCCGAGTTCGTGTGCGAACTCTGCAACCTGCTCGATCGGCTATTCGTTGCCTCACTCTACATCCCATCGAGCCGCAACTACAGCATCCGAGTTGCTGTAATACCAGCACTGGTTTACCTCGAGGCTTGTTGGCACTGTGTTGGTGGCTTTTGGAATGGCTTTGGACCGCTCAATCTCCCTCTCGATGCGCTTCTGGAGTTGGGCAACAAGGTTCTTGAGCCCCTTGTTCTCTGTTTCGAGCTTCTCGATCTCCTGCCGATGGCCTGCGACTTGTCGAGTCAGGCTCTCGACTTGCTGCTCTTCAGCACGCTTGGAGTTTGCGTCGAGGTCATCCTCCTCGACCGAAAGCCGCTTGAGTCGATCGATGCGCTCCCGGAGGAGTATGTTCTCGTTCTCAATGGCTTCCAGCGTCGGCGTCGATGGTGCTTCTGGAGAATCCGGCTCGGTGCCCATTGCTGTACCGCTAGTGGGCGGCACATTGCCCACGAGGCCACTGCCCTCGCTCCGATTCGATGTATGTGGCCCGGTCGCATTTGATATAGGTGACTCGCGCCCGGAGGCTTTTGATGATGGTCGCTGCGAAAGGGACAGAGACTGGTTGTCGGGGGAGTTGCCTGCTCGAGCTGGGTCGGGCCCTGGTTTGCTCGACTGCATTGTGCCGCCCAACATCAACGGTGGTATCTGCTGCCCAACATCCCCTGTTCTTGCTGTTGTGGACTGCATCGTCAGCTGCGACTGATGCTGGTCGCTCGCATGATTTGCCCGTTCGCCACGACGACCGTCGAGCCTTTCGAGCTGCTGCGACGGAGGAGGGCCACCGATGCCCAATACTCGAAACGGCGGTCGTGCTGCGGCCTTAGCCTGGAGATAGCAAGGAGGTGGGTTGGCATCGAATACACTGGTCCTCATGCTGTGCTGACAACTTACACGGTTTGAAAGTTGCTCATGATTCCTTGTGGCTTCTGCCGATCCAGAATGACAATCGTGAGCCCACAAACGGAAACGGCCATCGGAAAACGAATACTGCATGGGCTGTCGGCCGGTGCTGCTGTGCTTTCCCATGCAAGGATGTGAGAGTGATCGCTCGGCGAGAATGCATTGGACATTGACAAGGCCCCCAAGAGAGTGGGTTTATGGTCAAACTGTCTTACCCCGTCCATCTGCCGCCGTCGGCTGAGCATTCGCATTGGCGGTGCTGTCCAGTACCAAGTCGCCGGCGTGGATATTGCATCGAGCGGCCTCACTGTCTCCGGGAGGCCGAGTTGATGGTCCTGTTGTCGAGCATCGCTTATGCGAGCCTGAATCTGGCGCTATTGGCTCGGTCAGCACGGTGTGAGAATCGTGCCCGATGGTGGTGCTGGGCCGCTTGGCGAGTCCGCTGAGGTTGGAAGACATGGTAAAGTAGTGGCGGTCGAATTCTCTGGGAGGTTCGTATCAAAGCAGCATTGGGACGAGGCCAGCGGGGCCTTGGCGAGGGGAAGCACTCACCGTCCAGCGGCCGGGTCTTTGAGCTGCACAGGGCATTGTTTGATGCACCGGTGACCCTGATTGGAGGTGTCGGGGTCTGTGTCAACCTCCAAGGACTCTACAGGCGAGCTGGCTTCTGCCACAAGGAGGCCGCATCTCACCGAGACAGTATTGACGAGCTTGCTCACTGGTCGCAGCTCTTCCTCAAGCATGATATCTGGACGACACTTTGTTCACCTTTGGAAGGTCCGTCGAAGCGGCAGGTTGCCACTCTCAAGCCGGCGGCTTTGAATACTATGCCCGGTCTGGCCAGCCAATCTGGGCCACGTTCGGGCTGGGAGAAATCTGGGCCATGCAGCCCCGGGCCACGAATATCGAGGACATCCGTTCGCCGGACAGGGAAGTGATTGATGCATGGGGAGATTCCGCTCGGCCCTCTCCCCCCTCCTCGCCAGTGGTCCTCATCGTCGGTCGCTGTTTTGCGCTTCCCGCTGGGCAAAAGTCCAGCACGCAAAGCGAGCACTCAATTCGGTTGGCAGCACCAGCAAGCGCCTCTCTCGGGTCCCGGCCTTCATGGAATCGCTCTCATTCAGCCTCTACGGCTCCTTTCGAAGCTCCGAGTTTGGATCGGCCGCGCAAAGCCCGCTCGGCTTCGCCTGCTCTGACCGCGGCTACGACATCGAGGCGAGCAAGCGAGCCACCCCAGGCCTGCCCATCCGGGTCGACAACTCTTACAAAAACTCGCCGTCTTCGTCACGAAAAATCAACAACATGGCGATGCTGTCCTCCATCGTCGACCGCGCCGGCGAGTGTATCTACGAAGCAGATGGCGGCCGCGTCTCAGTCGCCCCCAAGCACGACGACGGACGAGACATTGATTTGGGCCACCCAGGCACCCAGGACTGTCTGGTCTCGCCCGATATTCCTCCACGAGTGCTGCCGAGTCTCCTTCGACCTCCGCCCGGTCATGAGCGCCGCACCAACACGGGGCCATCGAAGCATCCAGGAGGGCCGAATGCTCTGTCTGGGAAGCGAGTTTCTCGTGAGAATAGTGAGTCCAGACCGCCGTTGTTCCCCTTGGACACTCCGCCATGGCCGGATCTGGCACTGGGGGAGGAGAAATCGCTGGCTCCTCCACCAAGCTTTCAGAAACGGCTTCATTCCCTCTAATTCACTTTTCTGCTCGCGTCCCGCACCTGTGACCTTGAAGAGAAACCTGCCAGAGGAAGCGGCAGCCACGGTCAAGGCCCAAAGAAAACACACAACCCGCCCAAGAAGCGTAAGCAGGCAACAACGTCGACGGTCGGCATCATCGCCAACATTGACGAGATTCAGCGTCTCAACAATCTCGTCGACTTTTTCCGCGACCGGCTGCAGAAACTCGAGGACGAAAGCAAGACAATGAAGATTGTGAGTGGCCAGAGTCTCCTCCTCATGACCTCGATGACTCCACATTGTTGTACCCTGTTGCGGCATCTATGCTGGCCATTTGAGACACTGATACAGCCCATCGCTTTCTTTCGACTGCAGATCAACCAGCGTCAAAACCAAGCCATCAAAAAGATGGACCGTGATCAAGCTGGCTTGCCCTCGGTGCTCAGCGGGCTCCATGACGAGCTGCGGGTGCTCAAGGTGGGTCTGGCTGCAGATGTCGAGACACCGAGCTTGCGCCTCGCTGTGGTGGCGGTCAATGAGCAGCATGTGGCATCTCATGCTTCCCATACACACCATGTGGTCAATGTACTGTACGTGCCGTCAGGTGGAGCGCAAGATCCACATTGAAAAGCTGATTGCGGCAGACAAGCGGTCGCAGACACAGACTGAGGAGAGTGTTCGCCTGCAAGAAATCGTTGCTAAGCTCAAGGAGCTGCTCAAGGCACGCAATCTCGAAGGCGTCGACAAACTACAGGAGCACATCAAACGACTCCGAGATGAACTCGAGGCTCGTGACAACAAAGTCGAGGTGAGCTGCTCCTTCGCAGTATTAGAGAGCCACGTCTGTGTCCAAGGCCAGTTGACACTGTTACCTCGGCTCCGAATTGATTTGCGATACAACACCGCTGCGTGATGGCGTTGAGTTCAGACTGGATAGTAACTGACACATTATCTGGTGCAATCCACGGATGCACGAACCCGTTACTAAACTGCCAGGAGCTGACGCGCAAGGTTGCCAGCTCCGAGCACCTTCGAAACATGGAACTGCGCGAAATCCGATCGAAATACAGCAAGCTCGCGAAAGAGTGCGAGCGACTCAGAGAAGAGAGCGGAAAACTCGCGGCGCAAGTGCAGGTGAGCGACTGCATTCGGTTGCATTTGACTGCATTCGGTGGCATTTGGCTGCATTCGGTTGCATTTGACTGCATTCGGTGGCATTTGGCTGCATTCGGTTGCATTTGACTGCATTCGAGGCATCGGCGATCGATAAAGCAGCCCAACACACCAGGGTGGCGAGACAAGCGCGAGCGGGCAAGAGCTGTTTGTGGTGTTGCTTTCCAAACATGCAATCTGCGAGGTGGGGGCAGCTTCGACCGGTAGTGGTGGTGGCTCATGAGACTCGGTCGTCTGTGTCTGACCACCGTTTCGGTCTATCCAGGAGAAGGATAGAAAGATTGCGGCAATGTCGATCTACAACAACATTCACCGACCGCGACAGCGCACCATGTCCATGTCCACCGACATGGTTTGCGAGCTTCCAACTGACGATGAGCCCAACCCAGGCAGTCTGCGCACACTCTCGGAGACGACGCCATATCCCGATCTACCCTTTCGTCTGGCCTACTCGCTGCCCGGATCGATCCGAGCGCCATCCAACCTGTCGCTTCAGTCGGGAATCTCTCTCTCAAACGATCTATTGACTTTGGAGCGCCTGAATGAACTGGGCTGGAGCCTCAGTCCGCCTCCAGCAAACTTTGATGAGGATGACAGTCTGGAAGCAAAGACTGGCGCTGCCGCTGCGGAGGAACAGGTCGACGACAGCGCTGCTCAAGAGATACCGGCGTGTTTCCCGCATACAGACATCCCGCTCGACGGCATTCCAGAGGAACACTGCGACCGTGCCGACGAGGATGACGATCTTGGCTGCCATGGCAACGATACGCTCGGAGGATTGTCGGTGCCATCGGATCCTGCCAAAACCCCGCTCAAGCTCAGCGGCGGTGATGAGGCAGTGTATGGCCATGACTTTCACAGCCCGTCTGCGTCGCCAGTAGCCAGCGGATCTGCCAAGGGCTCTGGTGATAGTCCCGCCGATGACTCTCAGCATGCTCTAGCAATGGACAGTGCCGGCACAGGCCAAGCACAGGAACAGGAGCACACCGAAACACCTGCGCTGCAACACCCACCATCGACGCCTGCACCTGCGAGCACGAGACGGTTCAAGCCCAATTTGTTTTCCAAAATGCGCAAAGAGCCTGCGAAAAGCGCTGTCTCACAGGAGGCAAATCCCAGCATCGATACGCACGACACCAATGCCAGCACACACAGCGTCGTCGATCACGAGCCGAAGAACGATGTGCATGAAGCCGATGCCGACAACTCCAGTCACAGCATGCAAAGTGCGAATGCAAGCGACGAGAGTACCAGTCGTGGGCCAACCGAGGACGAAACGAATACTCCCAAGATCCTTGAGCGACTACCACCTGCCCATGAGCCATTCAGGGACGAGGATGGGTCCGCAAATGACCACTCGGTCCAACTAACCGAATCCGAGGCAGAAGGGGCGATGCATGCCGATACCGACAAGATGCCTCCCCGCTTCGACGAGAAACTCCCTGACGAAAGCGGTATCGAAGCCAACAGCCAGCGTCCCAAACAGCCGGCCAAGCTGGGAAGACTATCGAATGCCTCGATCTGGCTGCACTCCTCCACACCCGACGCTCTGCCAGCCAAGAGCAACACAAAGCCCCCAACTCCACTGGAAAGCAAGAGCAAGCCACACAAGCTCGACTTTTTACGAGAGGCGGTCCATGATGGTGCTGCCAAGGCTGCTGAACGAGATGCCCAGCCATACATCCCAAGCGCCATGGACGGCACACCGCGCAGGAGCCGCAAGGCCGAAAAAACACCGCCGAGCCAGGAACAGAGTACTGTCCGGGACGGAAAGCCCCGCGATGGAGATCCTCGCCGACACAAGGGCACTGAGAAGCCCGGCTGGCTCGGCGGCGTTCCGACCCTGAGCAAGCTGAGCCTTCATGGTGGCAAACCACAGAAGCATGCATGATTGCAGCCCGATCAGCAGGGGGAAGGTTGTGGTGCCTGCCACAAGACACTTTCGAGAGAGAGAGATGCAAAGCAGGGGTTGTTCATTGTTCAGATGCAGAAGAAGAACAGAGACGCTTGCACATGATCTCATAGGAAGCATCGTCGGGGCTGATGCCGTCCCTTTCGTATCTGAACCGAGGCGAAACGAACGGGCAAGTGAGAGAGTGGATCGATGTGGACCCGACTGCGTTCATGCCGAGGCGGGCTCATTCTCGCTGCTGATGGAGGCGCTCCACGCCGGATACGATGATCGGCCTACCCCAGATGAGCATAGAACCGAGTTGCCCGGTCGTTGCTCTTGAACGTCGTCAGCATGGCCTTGCGCATTCCGGTGTCCCGTCCGATGTGCTCCATGGCGTCCAGTAGCTGGCGGCCGATGCCCTTGCCCTGCTGGGACTCTGCGATCTGCAATTCGTAGCTGTGTCCAGGCGTCCAACCAAGGCAAAGGGTTGTTGTGAGGAGTTGCTGCGACAGTTCATGATCGCCTGGCCGCCGGCATTCGATTCGTATCCTCATGATCGGCTGGCCGCCAGATTCAGTCCCCTCACTCGCCAACCTGCGCTATGCTCCTGTCGCCACGACACAGGGCAATATCTCACCAGTAGATGGCCGCCTGCTGAGGCAGATACGGACCGCCATCGGTGCAGTCCTCCATCACGAATTGGAAGTGGACAAATCCGAGCGGGGTCTGGGAGGTGCGATCGAGGGCAAAGAGGTACCGGGACGACTTGCTGGACATCTCGGCCCGCTTGCCCTCATCCGACCAGCTCATGGGACCATCGCGATCGTAGCTGGAGCAGGGGGGTTGGGACGGGATTGGTCCAGTAGAGACCGCACGGATGTCGTTAGCCTGGCGAGCCGGGCGAGCCATGAGAGTACAGCTGCGGATGGACGAATCTTGGGATGCCCGGCATGTGAAGGACCGATGCTGCATGAGAGACAGAGCGGCGCCGGCAAAACGTACAAATCCTTGACGTTGATCGAGACAAGGTCAAACGCCCAGTCCTGGAGACTGGCGGGGAGAGTTGTGATCGAATAGAAGCAGAACTGGACGGAAGCGCTGCTCGCAGGCAAGATGTCGACAAAGTCGCTCCGCTGCAACAGGACAGGATGCATGAGACAGATCATCAAAGGGTCGCGCAATGGATAGACCGTCATCGGCAGAGGGAAGCCGTCGACAACGATGCGAGGTGCTTGGTCGTCGGGAAGCCACCGATTGGCTTACTCGGTTGGCCGCTCGGATGCGATCCCTCTCTGCAGCCAGAGCAGCAGCGATCTTGGCCCGCCTCGAGGTGGTCTTGAGGACAGCGCGCCGCCTGGATGAGGGTTGCTTTGCGATCTTGCCGGACGGCATGGTGGGGGCGAGGGCAAAGGCAGTGGCGAGTGTTCCGAATGGATGGTGTGGTTGATACGGGCATGGGCTGGTGACGGATTGGCCGTCGCCGCCCTGAAGACGACCCCGCCCTGCCGGGGCATTGCGACAATCGACCGATCACGGACATTGTCACTGAAGCCGCCCAACGGAGCGCAAAAGCGAGATCGACAGAACCCGAGAAGCCGCAGCGTTGCATTCGGCGAACGAGCGACATCGCTCGAGGAAAGAGCGGGAACAGGGCCTGCCCCTCCATTCCAGTTGCAGCCGGACTCTCAAGCACATCGGTTTGGCTTCTGCAGGTCCGTCGATTGCTCCCAAGGCCAAAATCCAACCGTCCGTTCGAGACGTCGCCCTCGCCTCTCTTACCCCCCCCCCACTCGAAGCTACGAGCCCCGCTATTGCCCACGATGTCGCTCTCGCAGGCAGAGGAAGCCGCCATCGGCCGAGCCGTCGATTCCAGGGAGTCGGTTCTCACCCAGGCCGCCGCACGCGTCTATCTGGCCAAAGGCAACCCGGGGCAGTGGCGATACGAGATAACCGGGGCAGCAATACTGGTCCGTGGAGAGAACGGATCCCGCAGCATCAAAGTGATGTCGGTCGAGGTGGGCATGAGAATTACCGATGCAGAGACAAGCGCGAGATGCACGAGTAACGCTGGGGGAGGAAGGACCGACAGAGATGAGCACGGATGGATGGGGTTGAGAAGTGCAAGCAGCACAGTGCTCAGGCACGAGCAAAGGGAATTGCACAATCAGAGCGATGCTCGGCAGTCAGTGAGAGTTGTGATGGACCAAGCGCCAGCAGGAAGCGCTCGGGCCAGTCGTATTCGTGGATGTAGCAAATGCTGCTCCGAGTCACTTGTCCCGAACCAACCAACCCACGCTGCATTCTCGTGCTTCTGGCAGAGCCAACAGATCCAGTGGCAAACGCCTCTTCAAGACGACGCCGAGTATCTCGAGGATCGCCCGTATTTCCACAGCTTTCCCAGCGACAAGCACCAGTGCATGGTTGGTCTCTCGTTTGCAAACGAATCCGAGGCCAAGACGTTCCTCAAGCAGGTGCAGCTCAAGGATTACGAGGACAAGCCGTCCCAGCCCGTCGCAAGGGCCCCTTCAACGACAGGCAGAGCACCCCCGCCTGCAGTACCATCGAATCCGCCGCCTGTGGAAATCTCTCGGCTTGGAGCGCCGGCTCTGACCCCACAGCGGCTGTCTACGACCAACGCTGGTGCTTCGAGGAACGATGGCTACCTCGCGCCGACGGGTGAGCAACAGAAAGGGCTGCCATTGAAAGGTGTTTGGGCAGAGGAGACGGTTAAGCGATGCGAACTCCTCTTGTAGCGTCCGATATCAATCGCGGCTCATGCTTTTGGATGTTGGTTCCTCCTCAGGACAAGCTCCCATCAGCAAGAGTATGAGCACCCCTAATCGAAGCGATAGCAGCCAAAGCCTCAGCAAGCAGGCCAAGGACAGCGGCGGCGGTGGATTCTTTTCAATGGGCAAGAAGAACGACAGCAAAGGCGGCAAGAACAAGTCCCAAAAGGTCACCAAAGAAATGATTAGCGGCCCAAGTAACTTTGAGTATGTGCAGACCAGTCGGAGGGTGTGGACGATGGCGCGATATGGCATCTGCATCCAAGATTGGAACCTCGACGAGGTCTGCAGCTCAACAATGTATCCATCGACACTTTGGCTGATCTGGCCGTCTCTTCAGGCATATTTCCCATGTTGGATTCGACAAGCAAAAGGGGTTCACGGTGAGTATCACCCTTTGCAGGCGTTCAGAGGTTCGGGTGTCGAAGCGGCCATAGCCATTCGTCCTGGTGGATTGGCGGCTTCAGGGCAGTCGTTTGCTTGGGCGTCTTGAGGGCGATTTGGATGATCGCCCGGACTTGCCTGTCGGTCCCGTTGGAACTCAATCCGGCCATCTCTGTTTGCGACCTTGCCCGGCACAGACACAAAACATTCCTCAGGAATGGAAGCTTGTGTTTGAAAAGGCGGGCATCACCGAGCAGCAGTACAGGGAAGACAAAAAAATCAGGAAAGCAGTCAACAAGTTCATGAAGGAGCACGGCGACGAAATTGCACTCCAGAGCCAGACTGCGACAGCACCTCCTCCGCCAACCCGAGCCGCGCCAGGTGTGTCTTCGTCTTGGGGACGGGTGTCGGTTTGCAGTGGCAATAGCGGCGCAGTATCGTTCGTGTCGACGAGAAGAACGTCGCTTGCGCTCGAAATGTGTCGATAGTTTGGAGGGCCGATATGACTGGGAGTGATCCGCCTGCCCACACCTTACTGCTGCGCTGCAGTCAGCCATGTCGAGTTATGCCAAACCCCTTCCGGGTGAAGCCGCTGTTTGCCACCCACACCTTTCGTTTGAAAGGGAGCTTCTTGAACTCGGTTTGCTGATGTAAATTTGGCTGTTGCTTTCTGGGGATGCGTTTCTCGCAGCACCTCCTGTGGCTGCAGCCTCGCCTGCACCTCAGCGACCCGCTCCGCCAGTGCCTGCTCCTCGGCGAGGAGCACCTCCTCCTCCGCCTTCGAGAGGGACGGCTCAGTCGTCGAACGCTTCCCCGGCTGCCGGCCCGCCTCCAGTTCCAGCAAGCCGAGCCCCACCTCCTATTCCGGCGCGGGAGGCTGCAGGACCACCACCGATTCCCGGGCGCTCCCAGCCAGCACCGCCGGCACCGCCAGCACCAGTCTCCGCCCCACCCCCGGCCCCAGCACTCCCTCCGCGAGGATCATCCGGGCCACCACCGCCTCCCCCACTGCCAGCGGCAGGAGGCCCTCCTCCTCCGCCTCCTCCCCCTGGACCACCACTTCGAGCACCCGACAGCGACGAACGAAGCGGATCCGCATCAACGCCTGTGCTGCGGACTGCCAGGAGCGAGTCTACGCCAGACTCGCGCAACCAGTTGTTGGATGCCATCCAGCAAGGAACCAAGCTACGGTCAGTGCATGACCGCCAGGTCTCGGCACCAGCCCCGGAACCTGCCAAGGACGTGGGTGATCTGGCAGCGATTCTGAAGGCCGCGCTGCAGAACCGAAACCAGGTTATGGCAGGTAGGTTCTATCGAAGCGGAAACGGGAGAAAGTGTGGCCTGGGCTATGGCGGATGGGATCGAGCCCGTTTATGAAAGCAGAGGGTGGATCCAGCACGATCTCGATGATATCGATGGCTCGCTAACGTGCCATTGCTCGGGCGATGCGACAGACTCCTCCGACGAAGACGAAGAAGACGAAGAAGAAGACTGGAGCTAGAACTGCGCCGGGGGGCGGGGCACGACGCCAGGAGTCGCTTGAGGAGCTGAATGCACTGCATCAAACTGAAGAGAAAACGAGAACGCTGCGATTGTATCGCCGACACTGGCTTTCTTTGGATATGAATATACACGCCTCCGTTGCCATCCACTCTGCCATCCACGTTGATAGGCGCTGCAGTGTGGAATTGTGTGCAATCCAGCAGCGGAGGGACGATCCGAGGTCTGCACGAGACCTGTCAAATAGCGATCGCTGACTGTCAATCCCGGAGTGCGACCGGGTTTGTGTGCGGCTCATTCCGGCCCTCGATTACCGTCAAGGAACGCGGAATATGGCTCATCCCAGCGCCCAGACATCGTCAGGAAAGAAAGGCGCCGCTCGGCCAAGGGATCTGGTTGTCCGAGCCCACAAGTGTCAGAGTGATGCTGCTCCACAGTGGCCGGTCATGCTGGACCATGGAGAGCTGGGCCGGTGGCCGGTGGCTGACAACTGGTCACCAGCAACAGCCGGGCGATTGGCAAATCTCAGCGGGCAGCCCAGGCCCCCCCCCGTGGCCCCGGACAGCCGCCACGCAGCGGCAACCAGAGCCGGCCCTGGCCCAGGAGAAACCAACCAAGGCGGCCGGGGCAAACGAGTGGACGAGGCGGGCGGACCATGTGAGGGGCACAGACCAGCGTCGCGCGGCCCTGGGTGCGCCGAGTGGTTCGATGCTGGGCTGGATCGGCGTTATGGGCGACGGCAGGGCAAGGCCCATGGCCGCAGGGCTCGGTGGTGGATGGAGCGTCGGTGGCGAGTGAGAAGCGGTCGATAGGACATGGATGATGGTTGCAGGGTGAATGGTGGTTGCAGGGTGAATGGTGCTGGCTGGGTGAATGACGATTGGTGGCGAGTCTGGTCCTGATGGCGAGACACCCGGCACCGGGGCGGCCGCCGACATCAACTCTGACACTCACATCAACTCCGGCACCCACATCAACTTCAACGTCAACATCAACTTCAACACCGGCATCAACTTCAACGTCAACATCAACTTCAACACCGGCATCAACATCAACTTCAACACCCGCATCAACATCAACTTCAACACCCGCATCAACATCAACGCCGACACCGGCGCTGTCCCTCGCCGCACCCATTCCGCAGCGCGTGGCCACAAGAAAGGGCGCACAGGCGCTTGGCACCAGTCGCCCTTTGGGCGGCACACGCCGATTGGTGCAGCGGTCGCACGGGAAAGGGCGGCGCCCTGTGTGTGTGTGCGTTGTGGTTGTTGGCTGTGCATTGTTGGCTGTGGGTGCTGTGTGCTGTGTGACCGGAGGGATGCGATCATGCCGGCTGGCCTGCAGCGACAGTGTGCGCGGGGGGAAGTGTGTTGGGCACGCTCGGCGTCGCACAGGCAGCTGCCAATGGATGGAAGGGGATACAGCCACAGCAACAGCAACAGCAACAGCAACAGCAACAGCAACAGCAACAGCAACAGCAACAGCAACAGCAACAGCAACAGCAACAGCAACAGCAACAGCAACAACAACAACAGCTGCAACAGCAACAGCAACAGCAACAGCAACAGCCACAGCAACAGCAACAGCAACCACCCCCGTTCTGTGTCGCAGCTGCCACAGCACCCCCCCACTGCGGCCCCACAGACTCCAGTCTTAATTCCTGTCCTTCCTGGCTCGCTCGTTCGCATGCATCTGGTGATAAGCCTTCTCTGATCCATCGCACCCACCCGGCCTGCCATATCCGCCGCCTCCTGTGTTTCCCGCTCGGCCCTGCTCCAGCGGCCTCACTGTCGCCTTTGTCTTCCGGGGGGGTGAGCATCCGTCGGCTGTCCCATGTCTTTGCGTCTCCTGTCGTGCTTCTGCCCGCTGCTTCCGGCTCTCTCCCGGCTCGCTTCGTCTGGCCTGCTTCCCCCTTCCCCCTCCTCTGCTTGCACCCGAACTTGCTTTCAAGCTCGCTTCTTCCAACCCGGAGCCCCGTCTTTGCCCCCTCCCTGCTGCCACTGCTGCTCCTGTCTCTCTCCTTCGGGCTCTCTTGCACGCGCTCCTGCTTTCCTCATTGTCCCGCCACATTATTCGGTCATCCCCTGTCTGCGTCTCTCGCATTCTGTGGCTCCTCATACCGCTGGCTTGCGTTGTTGACCCGCGCTGGCTTCTCTTCCAGGCTCGACTTGAATCTCCACGCCTATTTTCGGTGTGATCTTGCTCTGCAACGGCCTATTTCGCCCTCAGGTACGTTTCGTTTCCCCTGTCGAGCGATGCGACCCTCCCCGTGGCATGACACGGCTGCGACCCGACCCAAGAAAAGCCAATCCCCTCCAAAACGTCACCGAGAGGCAAGACCTGGACAACGAGGACACGCTGGAGCAAGCGCTTGGGACACGGGCCTTCGCGGCAGATTTCTCTCGGGAGTGTCGAGAGCCGGTCGGGTCTGCTCTGGTGGTGCCCGCATCGGCTCGTGCACCGGTTTGGCCATGCCTCCGACGACCCAGCCTTCCCCTGCTGTTTCTCATCCGATTCGACTCGGCCCGGCCCCCTCAATCGCCCCCAGCTCGTCTCAGCTCGGCTCGACTCGGCCCCCTCAATCGTCTCAGTCGCCGCACACTCTCACGCTGGATCGCCTCGCCCAGGGCTGATCTGCCCTGTCTGCCTTCGATCGACTTGACTCCTGACCTGCTGTCAGCCTCAGCTCGGCTTTTCTTGCCTTCCCCCGCCCTGGCTCTCCTTTCTGGCAATCGTCGGCTGCCACTAACCCATCAACACCCGTTCTCCTGGCTGCCAACCTGGCTGCCATCCCGGTTGCCTCCCCTTCCCCACTTTGATTTTCACTACAATTACTCGGTGCAGCCGATTCAAGAGCACCACGCCTGCCTCCTCGCTCTCCTCAATCATCAGCGCTGAGGCCGCTACGTGCTCGTCCCCTGTCTGAACTGAACTGAACCGAACTGAACCGAACTGAACTGAACTCCTTCGGCATCCCACCAGCGGCACCCGCCTCTGTCCTGCCCCTCCTCCTCTCGGCCTTTCCTCTGGCTGCATTGCCCATCGATGTCTGTCGGAGAACTGAAAACCACCTTTGACTCGTTTGAAGACCCCGGGAGCTCCTCAAATATGGTCTCAACTTCTCCCGCTTCTACCGACCCATCGTCTCTCCCGCAGCAACACTCTCGCTTCTCTAAGCCCTCTTCTATCTACAGCCATAATGCCACCTCTTCTGCTGACACATCAATCCCTTTTCCTCCCTCGGCTCCCTCCATCAACGAAACCATTTCCAAAATCTACCAAAAGGCCTCTGGGTATGTCGATGCTTCGTCAACGTGGATCTCAGTAGTGCTGAACCCCTGCGCCCTGGCTTTACTTTCAAACCACACCATCGCCCATCCAACATTCCACTTCGATCCGCTGCTCGTTGCATATGCCTTGCTTCGTCCACCCACACTTTTTGTGATGTGCTTGCACTTGGGCTACTAATACCCCGCGTCCAGTTGCCTGTGTTTGCACCTGATGTGCCCTTCCTTCTCCGGTGTCGCATCCGTCGCCCACATCCTGCTGTCCTGGCTGTTCTTTCCCACTTCCTCCCTCCCTCACATACTCACCCCCCTTTTATGCGCGAGGACCCCGGCCTTATCCATCTGGATGCCGCGATCACAACCCTGGGTTGGTCGGGCTGTCCGAGTGTCCGTCTGTTGGTGTGCTGCTGCAGACAGGCGGCCTTTGCCAGTCTCCGCCTGTGTCGGTAGTTGGGCTGTCTATACGATGTGATTTTGGCCCCCCCCCTCCTTTTTCTTGTGACAGGAGTGTTTTGTCTCCTCTGACGTGTCATGCTGCACTGTACTGGACCCTGCGCATGTGCCGTAGTCACTGTGTCGCTGTGTGTTTGCCACATCGACTCCACCCCTACGTTTGATCCTCACTGCATAGAGCCATTCCGCACCATATCTCGCTGAACCCAGTACCATCCTAACTGCCCTGTGCCCATACCGCCTCCTGTTTACAGCACTCGCACTCACTCTCGAAGCTCGTCCTTCGGAGCCTCCCGCCATGGCGCCTCCTCTGTCCACGCCAACTCCAGCACCCCCGAATTTGCACCCTCATTAACGTTCATGAAAAGCAACGCGTCGGTGGGGGGACTTACCCAAGGTATCCACGACCACGACCGGCCCGAGACCACGTCGCCTTCCCCGGCCAATGCCATGCTCCATCGCCTCGAGCGCAAACGTGCTGCTTTCCAGCACGCACACATCCACAACAGGGAAGTTGCCCTCACCGGCCCCAGAGCCAACATTCTTCGAGCCGCCAGCCCCATGGAGGTCCACGGCTTCAAGCCCATCTCAACCGAGTGGAAGCCCCCGACTCAGTACATGACCTCGGCGAACCCTTCGGTAACGTCCCCAGAACGAGCGAAGAAGGAGAGGAGCTAAGGGACTGAGGCACCGGAGGAACGGGCGACCGGGCACTCGGGCTGGGATCTGGGTGAAACCGTGCCTTGGATCGCCAAACTGGTGTCAGCGACTGAAACAAGTGGATCCAGGCGCGCCAGCCACCGAGGATCCTTGGCCCATCAGCCAGTGTCCTTCATGTACAACCCTGTGTGCTCGACTCCACACCTGGCTCGACCCGGGAAACAGCAGAGCCTTTCGTTTCCTCGCACTCTGACTGTTGGGACACAGCCTTTGCTCGCATTCACCTTATATTGCACCTTTGTCTCGGCAGATCCTCCAAAGCCTCACCTACGACATCCTCCGCACGTACCAAGGATGCAATCCCGAATATCAGTACGAGCGCAAGTCCAACCCCCGCCGTGTGCTCACCAAACCCTCAAAGCCCACCCACAACGATGGCTACGACAACGAGGATTGGGACTACATCCTCTATGTCAACGATATCCTGGGTGTGCAAGAAGGCCAGCAGTGCGTATCGCGCCATCTGGGCAGCAAACACGCTCGCAGTTGTCCCGATATGCGACTGGAGCGAGGAGGACACGTCGCTGCCAACATTCTTCGCTCCTATCGGAATCCGCTTCGTGGACCGGCGCCCTATTGGTGCTCCTGATTGCTCACTTGTGCATTCGCGCCCTCGTCTCCGCCGCCGCAGGTATCGCATCCTCGAGACGCTCGGCCAGGGTACCTTTGGTCAGGTCGTCAAGTGCGAAAACATCAAGACCAAGGAGCTGGTGGCCATCAAAGTCATCAAAAACAAGCTTGCCTACTACAACCAGTCGCTGGTTGAAGTGACGATTCTGAACATGGTAGGAGGATCGATATTGACTGTCATCTGTGGTGGTCGTATAGCTTTGTGCGTGGACTCAGTCCCTTGCGGACGCTGAGAGATCTCCCCCCTTTGTGGTGATCGATCCAACCGATCCAAGTGAGGAGGAGCCCACAGTCGCGCCAACTGATCGTCGCCGCCCTCGTGCCCCTCGTGCCCCTCCCCTCTCATTCAAGCTCAATACCCAGTTCGATCCCGACAACAAGCACCGGCTCGTGCGCATGCGCGATACTTTTGTGTTCCGCTCCCATCTGTGCATCATCTTTGAGATGCTGAGCGTGAATCTGTTTGAGCTGATCAAGCAGAACAACTACCGCGGCCTGAGCATCCACCTTGTCCGGCTCTTCATCTCCCAACTGCTGGACTCGCTGGTGGTCTTGAATCAGGCGCGCATCATCCACTGTGACCTGAAACCCGAGGTGAGTGGATATTGGCGTGCTCGATCACTGTCACTCGTGACATGCCTGAGGCGATGTCGTGGTCGTGTCCGGTGGTCGTGTCCGGTAGTCGTGTCCGGTGCCCGCTGTCAGCCTCGGTGGGCACACCCAAACCTGCGGAGCGCATACCTTGTTTGGGCCTCTGCGCCTCTGGACACGTACTGAACCCGCTACTTGGTTTTCTCTTCCCAGAATATCTTGCTGAAGAGGCAAGTCTGCCCACTCCCACACCTCCGCCGAACCGGCTCGATCCTGCTTGTTGCAGCGGGCGGCCACGCTCTCCAATCGAACCCCCCCCCCGAACGACCCTGCAGTCTAACATCTGTCTCTCTCTTTCCGCCATTCGCAGCCTGGAAGCCCCGGACATCAAGGTCATCGACTTTGGCTCTGCCTGCCACGAAAACGAGACCATCTACACATACATCCAGTCCCGCTTCTACCGTGCACCCGAGGTTCTTCTTGGACTTCCGTACGTTGTTTGGTGGCGGCGTGTCTGTGCATCCGCTCCGCTCGCTCTTGCCCCTCCCTTTCAGCTTTGATGCTCAACGGCGATGGCTCCTCTGCTGACTTTTCCAAGCGCACCTGGCGCAACCTGCGGGTTGTTGTTTGGCTCTGCGACTGTGTCGCTTTAGGTACACTTCGTCCATCGATATGTGGTCGCTCGGATGCATCGCCGCAGAGCTCTATCTCGGCCTGCCCCTGTTTCCAGGATCGTCCGAGTTCAACCAACTGTCTCGCATCGTGGAGATGCTCGGGTAAGTGGTGGCTGCCCTGTATTCCCTCCGTCGGCTTCACTTTCTCTCTCAACGGGGCCGACCGTCTGCTCGGAAATCGCCGGCCACAATGCTCATCATGTCCTTCTGCCACATCATGTCCTTTTGCCACATCGCTTGGCATTCGTCAGTGTGCCTCCCACGTACATGTGCGAGAAGGGCAAGTCCTCAAGCCAGTTTTTCGACAAGATTGACACCCCGACCGGTCGGCAGCACGTGCTCAAGTCGATCCAGACTTACATGGCCGAAAACAACACGACCGAGCAGCCCTCGAAGCGATACTTTAACGGCACGACCCTGGCCGAAGTCATCAATGGCTACCCTCTTCCCCGGAAGGGCAAGGAGCTCGAGAAAGGTCCGTGGATAGCTGCCGGCTCTCTCAGCGTCTGCACTCCCAGCTTCTTTGGTCCCGTTTCAAAGCGGTCGCTAACCCTCTCGTGATTGTCCTGGCTGTGGCTCTGGCATATGTGGAACCACTCGATGCACCATCAAACTCTCGCTTCCTGGGACTGCTGCTCTTGACATCCACGCAGAACTGGAGGCGCGCGCTTCCCTGCTCGATTTCCTCGAGGGTGTTCTCAACCTCAATCCGCTCGAGCGCTGGAGCCCCCAACAAGCCAAGATGCACCCCTTCATCACCGGGGAAAGATTTGTGGGCAAGTTTATTCCTCCGATGAGAACGCTCGGCGCCCTGCCCAACTCGCTGACGGCTAGTCTTCGCGCAAGCAACCAGCAGGCCCAGTCAGAGAAGGGAGCCCTAGCGGCGGCAAGCGCTGCTGTCGTGGGCTCGGTGTCGGCTGCCAGCGTCCGCATCGGCGACAGCGGCTCCGCGACGGGTGGGTCTGGCCTCGCTGCGGGTACGTCCACGCCATCCAGCAACAAACCCATGGGCCGACCACGAGCCACCACGATCGGCAGTTCGATTGTCCGCAACGTGCCTCCGCAGCTCCAGAAGCTCGTTGCGATCCAGAAGGAAACTGGACAGCCCATCATCAAGGG
Source organism: Polychytrium aggregatum (assembly GCF_025602895.1). Lineage (NCBI taxonomy): Eukaryota > Fungi > Chytridiomycota > Chytridiomycetes > Polychytriales > Polychytrium > Polychytrium aggregatum. Next base: position 40,783 of record NW_026516378.1, read on the forward strand.
CGTCGGCACCGGACGCGAGCACGAGACCGTCTCTGGCCCGGTCTATGGCGACATTTACACCCCCGACGATGCCCGTGGCGCGAACGCTGGCGCTGAACTCATGGAGGATCACGACTACCTGCTTGATCACTTCCTGAGCCCCGACAGCGACAAGGACCCCAACGGACTCGGAAGCACGGCGATCGACGACCCAATGCAAGCTCTCGACCAGTCAGGCCAGTTCCACGATGGAGCTGGATACAAGTCATCCACCTACCGCCAACAGCAGACCTCGCACCACGGCTCGCAGGCGGCCTACGCTTCGAGCACGCATCACACCTCCTCGGTCTCCGAGTCGTACCGCAGCTCCTCCGGCACAACGGGATACTATCCCTCGGGTTCGTCCTCCAGCGAGTACACCGGCGGGTACGACCAGACGCCCACACGCAGGCTCCAGACCAACCTGGCGATCCCGCCGGCCCAGTCACCATCGATGGGCTCTCTGCGCTTGACGCCGCCCTCCCTCAAGGGCCTGGGACGCACCATCTCGCATCCGGGCCTGATGACCGAGCCAACTCAGCCGATGCAGCCGACGCAGCCAGCGCAGCCCAGCGCGCCAGCTGAAAAAACTGGCCCTCGCGGCCAAACCAGCTATGCGACCTATCGCGAGCGCGGCTCCTCAAACCAGAGCCAGCGGGCGCTCCTGCCGACCTTGGTGCCGTCCTCGGTGATGTCGTCTCGCTCGCGCCACTCGGTCTGTCTCGACACGGTCAAGTCCAGCAAGGCGTACCTGCCGACGATGCTCCCTTCCATGCCCGAGAAGGGATACTACCCGGCAGACGACTATTTCGACACGAGCATGGAGATGGACCAGCAGGGATACGACCAGCAGGGATACGACCAACAGGGATACGACCAAGCCTCTGCCGACCCTGTTCGCCAAGGATCCGCGGGCGACCCAGACCAACGACGCAGCCAGCGCGGTGCATACAGCTCCTATGGAGGTGGGCGGGATCGATCCATGGTAAGCGTGCGGCTGTTGATTCCCAAGTGGCGATGGAGAGGCGTTGCTCCACGAGCGGTCATTGTCGGGGCTCCTGCTGTCCCTTGATCCACCTTTCTGTGACGTGCATTTATCGCACTGGCTTGAGCCCCACCACTTGCTAATACCCCCCTTGCTGCCATTTCCTCCTTGATTCGTGCCATCGGTCGTGGATGCCCTTTGTTTCCAAATTGCCTGAATGCGCAACAGGGCGAACGCACACCACTTAACGACCATGCGAACAAATCCGAGTCCCTTGCTGCAAAGCCCTCGAGCGCCGTCCGCGACTCGGTTCAGTCCATCGACTATATCGAGCTCATGGACGCCTACCAGGACGTCGACGACGTGAACCATCGCATCGCCGAGCTGTCCACCTCCGACCAGCCCTCCCGGGCACCGACTGGTGCCCTGAGCGGCACGACCTCACCGGCCCTGCCTCTCTCTCTCGACCACTCGGTGACCGAGGAGGATCTCAAACCGATGGAGGTTGCCGATCGACTGCGCGATCGAAACAATCGGCTGTTTCAGTCCCTCATCCGCACCCCCGAGCCGCTGAGCAGAACCAAGACTGCTGCCACGCCGCCTCAAGTCGCCCCCATGGACACAGACCCTAGCGAGCAGGCTCGGCGCAGTATGTCGTCTGCAATGTCAACGCTGTCTGCCCGCCGTGGCGGCAGTGCCATTCAGCAAGTCGTCCTGTCTGAAGAGCCTGTGTTCGTCGAGTCTGAGGATCCGCCTGCGGACCTGCCCGCCGACGACCGTATGGACGAGCGCGAAGACACCTCCAGGGCGGTCGGCGACCCGTGCGGCAGCATCGTGACAGATTCCCAGGGCTTTCCACTCCACAAAGCCAGAAGCGACAACCTTGTAGAAGGACGGGACAAAATGAAGCCCCTTGCTCCCTCCGGCGCCGGCTCGGTTGGTGCCAAACTCGTGACGGCCAGCGTCGACACCCTCAAGACCAACCGGTCGCCCCTCCGAGGGTTGGATGTTGATCCCGGGTTGCACCAGCACCCTCGGAAAGGCGAGTCTGGTGACCGCGGTGCGCTGCCGTCGCCTCGCAATTTGACTGCCCACGGAAGCGATTCGTGGGACCCGTTCCTCGCTCCATCAGCAACCGATGTTCCGGCCGACTCTGAGCCCGAGTCAGCGCGGAGTCGCCGATCCACGCCGTCAAAGAAGGCTAGTGCCTCGCAACTCAAGCACGCCGTCCAGCAGCAGCAGGATGCCTCAATGGCAGCGGCCATGTCTGAGCTCCAGGACGGGCGAAAGAGCGGCGCAAGAAGTCTGACACCCAAAGTGCATCGGAAGACTTCGGCCGTCATTGATCGCGAGCTGCATGGCGGCGACCGCAAGTACAAGGATGCCGAGACGTCTGGCGCGGCCTTGGGCTTCCGCGACCCCCAGATGCGCGTTCCGCTCCGGCGCAAGTCTTCTCAGGGCGACACGCTCAAGGCGCGACAGTCTATTGCCGGCGACGAAATCTCCGGAGCCGTCGACGGTGGCCTGAGCGAAGAGAGTGTGCACACCCCGACAGAAGCCCCGAATGTCCCGGGCTCTGAAAACGACTCCCGCACCCCTCGACTGGCAGTCAAGAGCCCCAGGTTCCAGAGCCTCGATAATCTCTCCAGCACCTCAGGCTCGCGCGAGTCGGTCCGCATGGACCGCAAGCGCATGAGCCACAGCCGCAGCGCACTGTCGATGTACGATGCAACGAGTGGATCCGGGGACACCTACGGCGACCCGCTGACGGAGATGCTGGAGTCGTCGACAAGCCAGTTCGAGCGGCGCAGCTCGCGCGCAAAGTCCCCGGGCATGTCTCTGTCAACCTCGTATCAGGAGCGCGGACATGCCAGCCTCGCCGCGCTCTCGCCGCGATCGCCTGGAATGGCATATTCGGCGTCGATCCCGGTGTCGATCCCGTCAGGCGCCCACAAGGACGGAGCCCCTCACACACCTGGGTCGGCCACCCCACGGCAAAGCGTCAGCTGGAAGAGCCAGGCGCAGATGATGGGCTACGGAGCCGGTCGCGAGAACCTATCGCGAGACTCGAGCCTTGGGACATCGCGCAGCCACTCGATCATGAACCCGCCCGGCGGGATGGGCATGCAAAACGGAGCCCCGACATCCAGCCACCACCAGGGCAAGATGGGCAGCGGCCAGCAAGCAATGACACCCGGTGGCCCCGAGCCAGGTTCGTCCAGGACAAGCATCCACCTTAGCAACACCTCGGCCACCCGCCGGCAGACGCTCCAGATGTCAAGCGGCAGCTTTGCGTCATCGGCAGGCGGAGCGGCACACTCGCCGGCGGGCTCGTTCGGCAGCGTGTCCTCGACCAGCTCGCCGGGAACCACAGGACCAAAGTCGGGCTTTTCCAAGGCCGGCTCGGTCAACTCGATGTACGGCCGCCCCAAGAGCATGCATGTCAGCCCGCACCCTGCCAACTACCCACAAACGAGTTTCTACGACGCATACAGCAGCGCCGATCTCTACGGGCCCGGTCTTCCGTATAGCACCGGCGAGCCGCAATCTGCAGGCGCCGTCATGTACATGCCGAACATGGGCAGCCAAGGTTCCTCGGCCGGCGGCTACACGCCTCGTGGCCTGCAGCAATCACCCGTAGCCAACATGCTCCCCGGCAGCGGCAATATACCCGTCTCCCCGACCTCGCTCACCAACCCTGCCTTTGGAAGCGCATACCACGGTATGTCGGTTCCATCCGGCAGCAATGGCGCGGCGATGTATTCCGACTACGAGCACACGGCCTATGCAGGAAGCCAGTACAACCCGCCCGGCCCCAGCACCGGCTATCACCCAGGGGCGCACCTGTCCCAGCAACAGCAACAACAGCAACAGCAACAGGCATACCTGTCGTCGCAACAAGCGTATAGATCCGCCGGTGATTACGCCCAAGGCAGCTTCGACGGCCAATACTACGGCCACGAGGCTCGCAAGTCAAGGATCTACGACAACTCTCAGAAGACCGCGCAAGGCCAGACCACAACGACGCCCGGGACCGGTGGCAAAGCGCCCTCCAGCCAGCGGACGAACGGCTACTATCCAAGCAGTGCCCAGCAGCCCCAAGGCGGCCAGGCACCAAACGGAGCCCTGTCTCCTGGACTCGGCATCTCGACATTCGCGGCTGCCAACCGGCTCGAAGGCGGGCGCGGGAACGAGTTCATGGGCGGCATTAGCCGATATATGGGCTGGACGGGCAGCGGCAGCGGCGGTCCCGGCCAGCAACAACAGCAGCAGAATCGACAGCAGCAGCAGCAGCAGCAGCAGCAGCAGCAGCAGTGGCAGAATGAAGATGCGATGGCGCAAGACAACCCCCGCAAGGTCGGGAGCCGGGATGGCAGCGGGGCTGTCTAGCCAAGCCAGCACCGCAAAGACGAGCTCTGGCTGGTTGTGGTAAGAAATCGCCCCCCCCCTCCCAGGCTCCCCTCCTCCTCCAGCTGCCGTCGCCCTCGACTTCAAGGATCTACTGTCAAGCCTCGGCAGCAAATATCCAACTGCCAGTCGTCGGGTCGCTCGCGCCTTGTCCCTCCCTCATTATTCTTCTTGATAACCCGACGCCCTCCCCCAGATGGCTCGTGCAGACGACGATGTCGCCTTGATCAGCAGCGATGCGATCTCGTTTCCGCGCGGCGTCTGTCGGCTGCGACAGTGTACTTGGCTTGTTTTGTTGTTGGTCATATGTGGAAGAGACAGCCGTATTTTTCCTGTCCAGACAGCCGTCGCCCGGCCTGGCATGTGTGTTGGCTGTGCTTGTGTTTTGTATCTGCTGGAGGATCGATCCGGCTGGCCTGCGTTTGGTGGTCAACACGAAGCATCTCATTGCCCTCCGAGTCTTCTGAGCCCTGGTCGCCGAAGTGATTGTGCGTCTGCGTCTCGATCAAAGGGTCCTCCTGTCCTGTCCTGTCCTGTCCTGCCCCTGTGCAAGCAAGGCAGCAAAAGTGCAAAGGACCACGAAATGTAGCCACACGATATGACGACGGCCTTGTCCAACGCAGACGCAGGCATTCCACGGTGTCTGCTCGGGGTGGGCAAGCAGGCCATCCAGCAATGCTGTCCGCCGTCGACTGGTCGGCTTCTGTTCCTGGTGTTTCACGCATGGGCCGCCATGGCCCCAGCCCCGTGCTGGATCCTGGGAACAAGGCCCCTTGCTTCCTCAGAGTTGTCGAATCGGTGGCGTGCTCCCAGATGTCCCCTCTCTGGGCTCCACGAGCACCGGGGAGCATGTCGGCACAGGCCGAAAACGTGGCCTATAAATGCCATCTCCTTGCCGGTCCCGCTGCTTGCCCCTTATCCCGGTTGCCTTGACTTTGACGTCCCCCCCCCCTTTCCTGCGATGCTCCATCGTGCCCTTTCTTGCTGCTTCGGAGAGCCGCCCAGCAACCGCGGCGATAGCAGGTCATCGGTCCCCACCGAGCAGCCGCTGTCGCAGCCCAAAGGCGTTCAGCCGATGGATCCGTTCGATCCCTGGCTGCATCCCCTGGAGGCGGCCATCAGGCTCGCTGCCGAGGAGCCCGATACCCTGGCTATCCACACAAAAGAAAACGGCAAGACCGAGCGCTACAGCTACCTCGAGCTGTGGCAGAAGGCATACTCGATCGCCCAGGAGCTCAAGGTCCTTCCTGGCTGGGACGACGAGGGCCACGAGGTCATTGCGACCTACTGCGAAGCCGAAGCACACTGGCTCTTCTATTCCTATGCGCTCTGGATCCTCGGCAAGTGAGTGATCTGTCTCGACATGCGAGAAGGGCTGGGAGTCTCATGCTTGGACCCGCCAGCTGGTTCTGATGGCCGCGTGTCTCTCAGGAAGGTGATCAACTTTGGGCTGAACTGGCCCGCTGTTGCTCGGAAGGCGCTCTGCGAAAGGTAAGAGCCGTGCTTCTGACGCCGGTTACATTTCTGCGGCGATGCCATCCCATTCGACCCAACCACGAACCGGCTGCGATTTACTAACCAGCGAGGGTCTTGCTCATACCCAGGCTCAGGATCAGATACGTCCTCTATCACCATACCAAACCCGGCCGAATCGAGGGAGTCGAGGCCATCGATGCCGGAGTCTACTACCCGCTCGCAGCGATCCCCGCCCCATCGATCGACGCCTGCCAGCCCCTCGACGAGTACATCGGCTACCTCAGCACTTCCGGAACCACAGGTGGGCACGAACTAGAGCCGGCGCCACCCCATCGTCTCAGCGGCTTTCATGGAGTGCCCGACTCACGTCCATATCTTACCCCTTGCTTACTCAGGCATTCCCAAGACGTGGGTAGTCGCTGCTGGGAGTCTGTGTGGGTTGGTCGCGCCAATTGCTGCATATCGCCTGCAAGACTCATGACCTCTTCCTCCTGCCCACAGCTTCCAGATTTCCCACCGCTTCATGGAGTCTACCCGCCCTTCTGTTGGCTATCCCAAGGGGTCGGTCGGGGTCTTCCAGGTATACTCCCTCGTCACAATCGTCGCTGCCCGCCTTGGATGCCTGCCCCAGGCTGACAAGCTGTCGCCGGCAAGCTAGGCTGCCTCGTTCTCAGCATCCATGGCTTGGCTTGCGATCGGTGTCAATACCAAGGGATCACTATGGCTCTCCAAGCCCACACCCAACCCAGTCAACAAGGCCCTCAGCGTCATCTCCCTCCTAAACGAGGGCATGGGCATCTTCTCGTCGGTAGGTCTTCGACTGAGCCACTGACCTCTCCCAGTCGCAGCGGTCCCGGGGCTGCTTGAAGTTTTGAGGACACTCCAGGGCCTCTGACGCATAGGAAATGCTGCTTGCCAGACACCGTCATTCATCAAGATGGTCTTCAAAGTGGCAACATCGCGCAACCCTCGAATCCGCTGGCCCAAAGCCGAGCGCGTGGTGCTTGCCCACGAACTCGTTCCCGTCTCTCTGGTGCACCTGGCTCGCAAGCTCTGTCCGAACGCAATGATTCGTTGTGGATACGGATCAAGTGAGGTATACCTTGCACATGCGAAACGAGACAGTGCCCTATTTTCGTCGCAGACGCAGTACGGGATAGCCAGAGTCCAGCAAAGCTGTTTGCAAAAAGACTCCTCACTTTGGCAGTCGCCGAGCGAAGGTCTTCCCCGACTCGCGATATTTCAGGGCCACTGACCATGATCTCAGTCTACTGACCATGATCCCCATCCGCTGTCCATGATCTCCACCTGCTGTCTATGATCCCTGTCGGGGGCCGTCTTGGCTGTCTCCCCATGTCTTCTCGACCCTGTCTGGCCGACAGTCGACGATCATCGGCACCTTGACCTTCTGCGTCATCCAACCGACCGAGCCCTGCCCCTCGCAGCTGGTCTACAAGCTGACCAAGCCCAACGTCCGGTGCGTGCTCTTTGACGAGACCGGCAACGTCGTCGACCAGAGCGTCTCTCGGCACGGCGTTCTGGCCTTTGCCGTCGACAAGGACGATCCTGTGCGCAACCACCCCAACTTTGCGAATGCAGATCGAAGCGATAAACTGGCCGTCTTTGGCTTTCTGGAAGACGGCTCGCCCCGTGTATGTACCCAAGATTGGGTCGAGATGAAGGGCGAAAAGGACTTTGTGGTCTTTGGCCGGTAAGTTTCCGCTGCCGTGGTGCAGTCTCCGTCGGTCTGGATCGCTAACATGGCATCTCTTGGCTGAATCGGTGGAATCGCCTTGGTCGCTATAGTTGCGCTGCTTCGAGCGCTACTGGAAGTACCGCGGCGCCCTGTCGAATGGAGCAAAATGCATCCGATTGACCACCCCAGTCGACTCTGTCTCGCACCAGCTTCGGCCAAAAGGTCAAGGTCAATGGTGTCTATGTCGATCTCAACGCCCTTGAGGAGATCGTCAACCAGAACCTGAGCGATAGCATCGTCGATTGCGCCTTTATGCAGACCTCGGAGCTCAAGATCGTGATGCTCTATGTCACCCGAAAAGAGTCCAATCCAAAGCTGACCCCAACCGAGATCCTGCAGACAGTTCAGGACCTCTTTGCTCTCAAGAACGTCTCCAAGGTCCCGATCCACAACTGCTTCGAACTCAACGACATTCCGTTCACGGAGGTCGGCAAGCGTGATCTCAAGAAGCTCAGGCGCATCGCCGAGAGCGCCGACCAGTACGGCAGATCCGTTGTCTACCCACCGCTCGAAATCAGCGACGCCCTGATCTCTCGAATTGCGGTGCTCATCTCTCGCCTTGGGAGCCAGATTCTCAACATCGAGGCCCTCGACGGTCGCAACTACTACATTGCCGGTGTCGGCTTTGACTCGCTGAGTGTCGGCCGTCTGGCCCTCGCCATCAAGAACGAGCTCGATGTCGAGATCTCGCCGCTGATATTGCTGTCGAACGGAATGACGCCCATGGCCGTCGCCCAACTTGTGATTGACATCCGGGATAAAAGGCCGCTGATCCCGCCAACCGTCGATCTGGCCGAAGAAGCCGCCAAGCTCGACGATGCGACTGTGACGGCCCAAGGTCTCCCTCCGTTCGCCTTTCCCACATGGGCTCGCGGCATCGTCCTGACCGGTGCCACTGGCTTCCTGGGCGTCTTCCTGCTGTACGAACTGGCGAACAGGTTTCCTCGGGCCAAGATCTACTGCCTCGTTCGAGCTAAGAACGAAGAAGTCGCTCTCCTCCGACTGCTCTCAAATGCTTCCCAGCTTGTGATTGCATCGAGAATGCGTGCCGACCCGCGGTACGCCGTGCGAGACCGATTTGTGGCCTTGTGTGGCGACCTGTCGCAGGACAAGTGGGGACTCTCGGACGAGCGATGGAAGGAGATCAGCGAGGAGACCGACATGATTGTCCACAACGGCGCCGAGGTCCACTGGTTGTATGACTATAACAGACTCAAGGGACCCAACGTCCTTGGCACGGCGACGGCCCTGAGACTGGCCACAACCCACCACCTGAAGCCGCTGCACTACATCTCGACCCTTGGGACCGTTCCAGCATCCAAGGGCTCTAGCAAGCTCCTGATGGAGAAGATCTACTCGGCCTGGAACATCTCTGGCGGGTATGGCCAGACCAAGTGGGTCTCTGAGCAGCTGGTCAACAAGGCACGATCGAGGGGAGTACCTGCGACGATCATTCGTCCAGCCGTCATTGCTGGTGATAGCAAATACGGAGGTGAGTTGAGTGTGATGTGATGTGGTGTGATGGAGATGTCTCAATCGTCCCATGGACTGGCCATGAATCGATGGTCTCGATTGTCAAGTGCCACTCATCCACCAACTGACACCAACTGACACCTTCACACCCTCCATCGCTCCAGTGTCCAACACGGACGACTACATCTGGCGATATGTCAAGGGATGCATCCAGCTCGGCATTGCTCCGTCGCATGCCACTCCTGTCACGATGACCATGGATCCCGTCGACCATGTCGCCAAGGTGGTTGCCGAGATTGCCGGCTCGGAGGAGGCCCTGTCCAAGTTTGTGTTCCACATCAGCGACCCGGAGAACAGGTGAGGAATGTGATATGGTGTGATATGGATATGGTGTGGTGTGCGATATGGTGTGGATGGTGGATTCCGACTCTGATTACCCACTCACTCACTCACTCACTCACTCACTCACTCACTCACTCACTCACTCACTCACTCACTCACACTCACACTCACACTCACACTCACACTCACACTCACACTCACACACCAGTGTCATCACCGAAACCAAGCTGTTTGAGATTGCCAACGCCTTTGGCTGGCAGGTCTTGTTTGAGACTCGCGAGCAGTTCAAGGGGCTTTTGAGCGAAGCCGCGTCAATCGAGACCAACGCTCTGTTCCCACTCATGCACATGATGATGGACATGTCCTTCCTGCCCGACAACACCAACACTCGCGCAATCTACCCGACGCCGTGCCGTCCTGCCTCGGTCATTGCCAAGAAGTGCCTCAACTACCTGTTCCACGTTGGCTTCCTGCCCGAGCCCCAGAACCCATCGAGCGAGCTCAAGGGCGAGGAGTATCCCGAAGTCAGCATCTTTGGCCGCACTGGCCGCCATTGATCAACGTGCGACATTGTCCTGTCTTGGGGAGGGACACACATGGCGCGACTGGTGTGCGCTGCCGGTTGGACAGCTTGTCAATTTCAGTTCATTTCTTCCTGCCAGCCTCAGGTCACGTCCTTCTTGTCTTGCTTCGTTCGGCCCGTTATGTTTAGCATTATTTCCACTTGTTGTTTCGGTTCGTTATTGTCGATTCTCAACTTTGTGCTCGTTTCCCAAGACCACTTTCCCATCTCCGTCCCATGTTCCCAATGGTATCCTGGTCGAAGCCAGTCGGTGGTTCTCGATGGTATCTCGGCCGATATCAGCCGGTGGTCCTCTGATGTTTTGACCAAAACCGACATGCTGCATCGCTTGTCCCGAATCACCTGCCCCAAACGGGCTGTGCGGCGCCACATGGCTGCGTCGCCCCAAGTGCGCCGATTGGCCCGCCGTCTCCTGGCCTTGGCGTCGCCTTCAGGCCCCCCACCCGCCCGCTCGCTGCCTCGCCTCGATCGCTCTCCCATCCGCCTACTTCCCCTCCCTGTCCTGGTCCTCATCTCGTTCCAACCCGCCTCGACCGGCACACCAAGCACACCAAGCACATTGGCTCTGGCACCCTCGTTCGTGCAGAGAAATCCAGCCGCTCGCTCGCAATGCCCTCGCTGAACGCATCCGAGCGATCTCTCGTCAACTCCACATTCGGCCGAAACGCCGTTCTTGCCTCTGCTGTCGTCCGGCGCTACAAGGCCCATCCCATCCCAACCCGATGGACGTATACCGGCCAGCGAGGCGCCCTCGTCCTGACTGCAGGATCGCTCAAGCTTCTTGATCTAGATGTGAGTCGCTGCTCTTTGTTCGGATGGACAGCGGGATGCTTATTCGGACATGGCAGTCGCTTTCCATGCTCGCTGAAAGTCTGCGCCGATGCCCAATCAGTCGCTGCAGAGCCGGCACGGCCATCGTCGGAGCTTGCGACGAGCGAGGACGAGGCCGGCTCCATCATGTCTACGCTCTCTCGCCCCTGCTGGAAACATGGGCCCTGAAGCAGCAGCGGCTTGCTGACGTTGATTTCATCGTCCCGGTATCATCTCTCGCCCTTGACAGACGGGCGACATTGTCTGGGAGACTTTGATCGACAGCAGCTCGGACTACTGCGACGACGCCAACTTTTTCCACAGTTTTGCCTCTGCCGAGGACCGCTGCATGGTGGGGTTCTGCTTTGCCCTCGAGAGCGAAGCCGCCGACTTTTTCAGGGCCGTTCAGGACGACAGCAGCCGCCAGAGCCCCGTCGCTCCGAGCCAGCTTGCTGCCCCAAAGCCGAGCTATGCCCCTGTTCCTGCGCCTCGGCTTCCGCTTGCCCCCAAAGGTAAGGCCTGCAAGCCCGCCGCTGTCGTATCGTCGTGCTCGGTCCTCCGCCCAACACCATTCCCGAGGACTTCCAGCCAGCCACACAATCCTGGCCGGCTTCGCTGTATCCCGGCTCTGATTTGGGTTGCTTTGCGTGCTCCGCCCTCATCCCGATGCCGACTTTCGCTGCGATCCAGCCACGACACCCTCTCCGGCAGCGAACGTCATCGATCTCAAGCCCATCGAACGCTCGGTCTCGGCGCCTCCCGTCGAGAGCAAGGAGGAGGAGACAAAGAGCCGAGGCTTGCTCTTTGGCATGGGCAAGTCCAAGTCGTCCAAGGGCTCGGATAAGAAAGACAAGTCCTCGGGCAAGTCCAAGAAAAAGGGCGCAATCACCAAGGACATGATCAGCGGTCCTACGAACTTTGAGTATGTGTCCACCGCTCGGCTGGCCCGATGGGTCGCTGACGCACGACCCGCAGCTTCCTCGCGAGGGTCTAAATCCCAGTCGTGGCTCAGTTGAGACAGTTCTGTGACGGGCTTCAGAGTCACTTTGCCACATGCATGAACAATGTTCATTAATCCAGCCGCACTTTGCTGTCCGCACTGCTTGTTGACTGATTTGGACACCCTCCTCTACCACAGACACATCTCCCACGTCGGATACAACACCAAGACCGGCTCGTTCAATGTAAGCATGCCATCGTGTCCCCAGAGACCGACATGGCTGATTGGAGAGCGTTGATGGCGATGCCCATGGTTCTAAAACACTGCGATACCACTCTCCACTCACAGGCCGAGAACATTCCCGAGGAGTGGAAGATTATCTTTGCCAAGGCGGGTATCTCGGAAGAGTCCCTCAAATCAGATCGCTCGATGCAAAAGTTTGCCAAGAAATTCATGCGGGACAATGCCGACTTGGTTAGTAAAGTCCAGAAGAGCGGACCACCACCTCCGCCTCCGGTGAAGTACAATGGCGGTAAGTGCAGCCTTGGGCTGGAAGAGACCGCTCCTCCACATGCATGGATGCCATCAACTAACGCTACGAGCTAGCAAGCCTGTGCACCACCACTAATTCGTGCTTTGTCGCCCTCAGTCGATACGAGCTTTGCTCGACCAGGTAGGGCTGACCCTCAATGAGCACTTGATACATCGGTGATGCGGTAGAGCTCTGTTCTTCGTCGACATGGCTCATAACTCACATGAAATGCATTCACCCATGGCATGGTATAGGTCCTCCAGCTGCCGGGCGGAAGCCGCCGCCCCCGCCCCCTCCTTCCCGCCGACCTGCCCCTCCTCCTCCCCCAAGCCGGAACGCGGCTGCACCAATAGCTCCAGCGGCCGCGGCTGGCTTCTCAAAGCCAAGTCTGCCGGCAAGAAGCGAGCCCCCAGCGACCTCTTATGCTCCTCCTCCGCCCATCCCGGCTCGTTCAAGCCCGGCCCCACCGCCGCCTGTTCCCAGCCGCAACGACGTGCGGCCTCCGCCAATTCCTTCGCGAAGCGAAGCGCCTCCGCCACCGATTCCCTCCCGAAACGATGTGCCTCCTCCGCCCCCCAGGCTGCCGGCCCGCAACGAGCCCGCACCAACCGCGAGCGCCCCTCCTCCCCCTCCTCCTCCTCCTCCCGTGGGCGGATCCGGTATGTTGGCGAGCTGCTGTGGGTGCTGTGGGTGCTGTGGGTGCTGTGGGTGCTGTGGGTGCTGGATCCAGCTGCGGTTGCTGGATCCAGCTGTGGATGATTCTTGTGGAAGCTTGTCGTGGTCGCCTCCAAAGTCTAACCCATCCACTGGTCAACAGTTCCCCCTCCCCCGCCTCCACCCCCTCCGCTTGGAGGTGGCCCTCCCCCGCCTCCTCGTGCTCCGACGGTACCGTCAGCGGCCCCGGCGCCAGCATCGGGCGGCGACGCACGCTCGGCACTCATGGACGCCATCCGACGAGGCAAAGAGCTGCGGCATTCTGGTGAGCAGACCCCCACCGCTCATGCGCCTGCACCCGAGCCTGCACCCGAAGCCGACTCGGGCGATATCGTGAACATTCTGAAGGTTGCGCTCTCAAACCGGAACAAGCATTCGAGTAAGTACACCGCTTGGAATGGCGGGGACTAAGACCCTGTGGGTGTTGTTACGGATAGCCAGTGCAGCTGGAGTGTGATTTCGGCCAGCTTGTTGATATATGCACATGCTAACTGGGCCACTTATCGACCACTGCGTGCAGACTACTCGGATTCGGAGAGCGATAGCGACGAAGATGATGAACAGGAGTGGGAAGAGTGAGCACCGACCGAGACATGCGTGTGAGGCTCGGCCGGCAAGGTCAGTCGATGCTGCTCCCTGCATCACGGCGCTATGTAATCGACATGAAACACGGCCTTTGGACGACTGCCAATCTGTGCGGTGAGAGACATTGAGACAAACAATGCGCGGTGGCAGCGTCTGGAAGCGGCGAATATCCTGATATATCCTGATAGAACGGGGCATGCAAGACGGGGCAGACGCCAGCAAAGGCTGTTTGACCTCAGCTGTCCTGGCTTGAGAGCGCCGGATGATTGATTGGATGATCGATTGGGATGATCAAAGTGATGGACACGACAAAAGAGCGCGTTTCCATCCAAGAAAACGTGCCAAGGGGCGATGCGTGTGGCGGAGCAGGGACCCAAAATAGCAAGTGTCGCACGACGGGCAAAAGCGGAAGTCGGTGCCGCGTTCCCAAGGCGAGGATCGAACTCGCGACATCGGCATGGCATACGGGGAGCACCCATATAAGTACCGCGCTCTAACCGACTGAGCTACATGGGATGACGACTGCCAGGTCCGAAACTCAGTATATGATCATAGCAGCGCGAGGCACCAATTTCGCGCTGTTCATGCCTGGACATGTGTGAGGCGCCGCTGGACGCACTCAGCGACAGCGGCCGGGAGATGCACTCAGCAACAGCAGCCGAGACAGAGCCGAGACAGAGCCGAGAGCGAGAGGTGGCGATGCTGAAACGCCGAAACAAAGCAGAGGCGGTGCGCAGTTGTATGAATGCGGTGAACGCGGCATTCCGCTGGACGAGCGGCACAAATGCCGATGCAGAGGACGGGCTGCTGGCGAGAGCAGCTGCCTCGCTGGCTTGGATGGCTTTCCCAAGCATGAGCGCAGATCGACCCCAGCGCTCTGCACGCTCGACCTGCAGCGGCTCCTGCCCATGCACCGAGACGGCCGACCGAACGGTCCCCGCAGCCGGGTTTCCCACAGCCACAGCCGCCAGTGCGCGCCCCGCGCTCTGTGTGACATGACCCGCCACCGCACACACACACACGCCTCGCCAAGGCCTTCTCGCCCCCGTCGCCTTCTCGGCCGTTTATATACCCGCTCTGACTTTCTCCCCGTCGGCTGCCCATCCATCCACCAACTTCCCCCAAGGTATGATCGCTGGAAACGGGACAGAGCGGGACTGGGGGCGTCGACACTAAGAGCTCTTCCGGACCACGGCTCGCTGCGATCGACGGCCGCAGTTCGCTGGTCGCTTGGTCAGTCGCTTGGCCGCTTGGTCGGCTGGCTCACCGGTTGACTCGTCGCCTTGGTCAACCCAGCCAACCTGCAGTGCAGCCCAGCCCAGCCCAGCCCAGCCCAGCCCAGCCCAGCCTTGGAAGACCCTGGATCGTCCTTAATACTTTCATCTGCTTCTGGGCTCTTCGCCGAACTGCAGCGTCGACATCGTACTCACCTCCCGTCGCTTGTCGCCCGTCTTCCCTCCAGGTCCGCCCCCCTGCGATCCCGCCCAGCTTCCTCTGTCCGCCAGCATCCCCCCCCCAACATGCGCTCGTCGTTGCTCGGCGGACCGGCTTCCCTCGCCGGCCTGCTGATATCTTCATTTGCCGTGGCCGCAGCGGCTCCGTTCAGTGACCCACTCTGGGACCGGCTGCCTCTGTCGACCGGCTCGTCCACTCGGCAACGCGCCGTCGTCAACCAGCCAACGCAGACGACATCGGGCGCTGTCTCATCCTCAGTGTCGGCCTCGGCTTCGGCGTCGCCCACGCCCTCTCCTGCCAACGTCCCCCAGTGTCTGTCCCTCAACACCAGCTCCATCTGCGCTCCGCTGACTACTGGCAATTTCTTCATCAACACCACCGAGCTCTCGCTGAACTACAACGTCTCGATCACCAGCGTGGCCCAGTGGGAGTCGCTCATCGTCAACTCGACCACTGCTTCTTCGGATGGATCGAGTCTGTTCCAGCTGCTCTGGACCCAGTTCACAGGCTGCACCGCTCCTGAAGCCGCCTCACTGCCTTATCTGCGCACCATCGCATGTCTGGGCGACGTCTATGGCGCTTCCAATGGCTGCAATCAGCAGGCCATTGCAGCCAACCCCACCCCGCTCTGCCCGGGCGTCTGCCGGTCCTATGGCGCCGCCATCGCATCCTATCTGCAGAACGCAACCTGCTCTACCAACGCCACCGATATTCAGACCGCCCATCGCAACGGCCTCGCCAAGGCCCAGACGGCCTGTCTCGGCTTCGCCACCGCCACAGCCGACAATGTGTGTCTGGCCGGTATCCAGTACGACAGCTCGACATGTGGTACGTAATGCGGATCCGGCCTGCTGTACTGGTATCGCACGTTTCCACCGCGTCGCCCCTTCCCTCGAGCCAGCCGACCGCTTCTTGAGCTTTGAGCAAACCCATAATGCCCACCATGTCCGCCCCGTTGGCAGTATGTCGGGTCTGCTTTGATCTCTCCGCTCTCTGCGTTTCCTGACCACGTCTGAATGTCCCTCGCACACAGGGTTTGGAAACAACTCGGTTGGGCTGGCCGAGTACTGCCAGGTTCATTCGAGCGAAAGCTGCTGCACCAAGCTCGATCCAACCAACCCGCCTGCCAACTCTTCGGACATTATTTCGCTCTCCTCCAGCAGTGAGAAGAGTGATACGCGAAGCAGCTTTGGCAGCTGGTTCAAGCCCGCCCCTGTGGACTCGTCCGAGTCGACTTCTCACCAACTCAACGCCGTTGCTGCCCCGGCTGGCACCGCTTCATCGGCAGCAGCTTCCCAGGCAACGCCTGCGATCGACAACGATGCCCTCAACCGATTGAAGCTTGGAGCCGGAGGCGCTGCTCCTTTCCAACTCAATGCTGCCGCTGCTTCCTCCGACACATCCAGCCCGACCGACTCTCCGCCCCCAACCAGCGGCAGCTCCAACACGGGCGTCTTCATTGGCATCGGCTCGGCCGCTGGTGTGCTCGGTGTCGCCGGTGCTGCCTATGCGGCCTTCCGCAACAAGCTCTTCAAAAAGTCGTACGCTGCCGCATCGCAGAAGGCGGACGAACCCTTTAGCACCAAGCTTAACATCATGAAGCCCAGCTTCTCCGCCCCCTCTTCGTCTTCCTCTTCCTCGTCCGCTTCTCGCTCGACTGCGCCCACAGTTGGTCAAGATGGCAAGGCTACGCACCCATTCCGGGCTACGCTGCCGGATGAACTCAATGTTAGCGTGGGCGATGTTATCACTGTCGAGGAGGATTTTGGCGACAACTGGGGCCGCTGCCGCAATGTGTTCTCTAATGCCGTTGGCGTCGCACCCCTGACGATCTTTGTTCGCAAGTAACGCGGGTCGCCGAGCCCGCAGTCATGGGCTTTCTCGATAGCTCCCGCTATTGACCTTTGCGGGTGCGCGGGCGATCGGGCCAAGTTTGCTCAACAATGAATAATCATTTGGAAAAAAACATGAATCTGGGGCTGCAGATCCGTGGAGGTTATTCGCAGAATTGGCTCTGGGAAGGAGCGGGTCGATACTGGTGGGTGGGTGGCGATTGTCAGACATGAATCGATGGAGCAGTCGACGTATTGCTGCTTGGCGGGGCCATCGCGAGCCGACTCCTATTGCCGCAACCGAATGCTACAGCGATCTCATCCAGAAAGAAACGGGACAGCCACTCTCTGGCATGAGCGATACAGGACTGCTGATCCATTGGCTCCAGTGAGGCCATGAGATTGTTTCCCGTCCTGGTTGGCAATCTCTTTGTGTGGTGTATTCACTCGACTCTCTGGACTGCTCCATGGTGTATCAATATCAAGATACTCGACCTTCTCGAGTCACTTGGCTTCCCGGCACTGTGAGCACACCTGGAGATCGAGTCGCTTGAATCGCCGTCGCCGAGTGGTGTCATCTCTTGCGGGGAGCCATCTGTGCGAGAAAGGAGCGACGATGGCTGGTTCTGCCCTTGGGCAAGAACGAGTATCCTCAAATCCGGCGCATTTGGGGCTGGCAGCGATGCCCACAATGACATCCTTGATTCAGATCCAGAGTCGCATCACAGATTGGCAGTACGAAAGTCGAGGGTGTGATGAACAGTCATACCCAGCGCGATATTTTGAGGCAATAACATATTTACTCAACGATCAAAATCCGGGGTGTCCCGTGTTTATTGGAGACGCTATCTGCCCTGTGAAGAAGCACAAGCACGTCGCAGCAGTAACTTGCTTCATCCACACAGAGCCTGGCCTGTGTTAATGTCGGCGTTTTGTCGGCACATTCATCCGAACAGCAAACCCAGATCACACCAAGAGTGCTCCATATCAAAGCGCATTCGCCTCCCCCCCCCTGCTCCCGCCTTTCTCTTTCACATCCTCCCCTGGTCTGAAGAAGCGCAAGCCTTCCTTCCGTTCACGTCCCATTCGAGTGCACAACTGTCGCTGAGCTGTGGCCTGCACTTCGCTTTGCGACCCACGGAAGTGTCTCGGTCTACTCAATCGTGCCGCCTTGTTCCTCGCATCCACACCCCCGTGGAATGCATCGCTTTCCACTCCGGCTCGGCTTGATCAAATCTATTCACTCGTCTCGAGCGTGCTCAACTATCTGTGCTCAACTATCTGTGCTCAACTATCTGTGCTCATCGCCTCAGCCCAGCCTCTTTCTCGTGCTCGCTTCGTCGTCCTCGTCGCTCGTCACCATTCGTTCCTCACGCCCCTATTCCCACCCGACCAACCCGTTCCCGGTCCAACCTCATTCGCACTATAGTCCCGCCAAGAGTCCCAGCCCTCCTGAAGAGACTCATCTCTGTTGCGTGTCGCACTCACGACTCTGAGTATCCCTCCGTGCCTATCGGTGCCTCGTGTTCTTTCCACCTGAATCCTGCCGTGTCGATCTTGCGGGTGATTTTGAACAAGAACAGCGTATCGAATCCAGTCCTTATCATCGTTTTCATTATTGACAGCCTGGTCTTCCCGCGCTGCAAGAAATAGCATAGACCCCATCTAACTATTAGGCGAAACCACCATCACCACCTTCGTTATCATTGCCACCATCGGCCGAACACCACATGGCCGTCGACTCGATCCTCCAGGGAATCCGCAACCTGCTCCACACCTCGGCCGCCCGCTCGCCGACCGACCCGCGGCCACGGCCTGGTCCAAACGATCCCTCGCCCGTGCTGCCGTTGGTATCGACACCCGGCTCAGCATCCGGCTCGACACAGGCGCTGTCGACACCGATCTCCGGCCCCGGATCCCAGCGCCAGTCTCGATCGACGCCGAGTCTGGCGGTCCGCCCCAGAGCCAGCTCCACCGCCAACCCCTCCACCGGCATCAAGGCCAGCATCAAGGCCAGCATCAAGGCCAGCATCAAGGCCAGCATCAAGGCTGGTCTCGGATCCAAGCCCGGTGCCAGTGCCGATGCCAGTGCCAGTGCCGATGCCAGTGCCGAGAGACGACGCCGAAAGCTGCTCCGGGACGAGCTGCAGAACACCCCACCCCTGTCGCAGCCAGCCTCGGTCGTCAAGATCAAGGGTCTCTTCATCCACGGCCACATCGACCGGGGTCTTGCCCTGGCCATCGCCCGCTTCGAGCGGGACTTTGGCTTCCCAAACTCGGCAAAGTCCCGAGCCGAGGTGCTGCCGGTGGTGCTGCAGTATGCGGTGCGGAGCAGGCTCTCGCGGCAGGACCAAAAGACCTTCCAGGTCCCCGAGCGGCCGCGGTCGTATGCAACATATGTGCGGCAGCTCAAGGAGGACGGGTGGAAGGGCTTTGGGGCCAAGGGGCTGTCGCTCAAGTCGATGCGAAACGAGAGCGAGCGGGACCCGGTCTCCAAGTCGATCATCAACGGTGTCAAGGTCTCGCATGTTCGCACCACATCGGGCCGCTATGCCGTGCTGGATGACGGTGTGAATCCGCCGTACAAGCTTCGCCCAAGAATGCCGACACTGTCGACTAGCAGCGGCTCAGACAGTGATGATATCGACAGCAGCGAGACCGAGGGCGATGCTCAAAACAACAGCAACCAGACCGAAGGGAGCCAGAGCAGCAACAGCAGCAGTAGCAGTAGTCTCAGCACCACCCATTCGGATTCTGAGTCTCCACCAGCAAGTGCTCCCCATGGAATCGATGTCCTTCTCACGCCATCGCTGCAGGATCCCACAGGCGACCACGGACAGCATCCCCTCAAACTGCCGCCCGGGGTTGTCAAACAATCGTCCCTCCAGCCGCACCCACCACCGTCGCCGCAGAGCGGATCTTGGATTCCATCTTCTCGTCACAGCCTGGACCATCATACCTATATTGACCGACAGCGAGACGGGCATTCCCCAGCGATCTCGCTTGGAGCTCATTCCGACCCGAACTTGTCCATAAAAACGAATTCGGAAGGCTCCTTCCCACGATCCAGCGACTCACGCTCCATCGACTCTCTCGTCGCCTCTCGGATTGCCGGAACTCCACCTATCCCGCGCACAATGAGGAAGCTGCCGGTGATTGAAAAGCTCATTGCCATGGGCCACCACTCCAAGACACGCCGACCCGATTCGGTGTACTCTGTTGGCTCAAACGGATCATCAAACTCACGATCATCTTCTAGTTCGGCCAATGGTTCGGGGCAAACCTCGGGCTCGGACTCAAGCTCGAGTCTCAAACATGGTGCCGGCCTGGATTTCACAGAGGACAAAGTCGGTCCAGGCGGCGACGGACAAAAGGTGTGTATTGCTGTGTTGGCTGCCGTGATCACAAAGGATGAGCACGGACGATGAAACGTCTCGCTGGCGTGAATCTGCTGGCGTCTCGGAGCCTGGAGTTGGCGCATTTGGTCTCTAGACAACAATTTCACTCCTTGAAGAGAGCTGCGAACCCACTGCGCGCCATCGGCTCTCACTATACATTCGAATTCGGCTGATCACATCGACGCATTCGGTGCTGACAAACTCCTCCCTTGCCTCCCACTAGCTTGCTACATCTCACGCTTCGCACAGTGATCCCCTCCCGCCTTCGTTGCCGGCCGAGCGACAAAGTTCCTCTGAGCTCCCGCCGTCGCCCTCAGTGGGCATCCGACCCCGGCGCAGTGATTATGTGCCATCACCATCAAGCCTGGACAATGTGTTAGAAGAGCCAGAGGACAACTAGTCCGTCGCAACATTTGAAGCCAACGACAAACCGAGCCGAGCAGGGCCTTTGTCATGCTCGGCAGCAGCATCATTCAGCGATTTCAGACGCTGCCTGCGATATCAGCGCAGCAAACAGATCACCATCCAATACATATCATTCCTGCTCTACGTTCCGCATTCTTGAACTTCCTGCAGCTCCTGCATCCACAAACTCCTGGTGGAGATGCAGAGCTGCCCGCCTGTTTAGCCTCCAACTCGGAGACGGCCAAACCCGTGTGCTCGCGCTATCTGTGACGTGGCTTCTCAATACGCTACTTTGAAACGTGTGTGCGTGCTTGTTCCAGTCTTCCTGCCGGTCGTCGCTCGGCTTTATTCCACCGTAGTGAATGTCATGCGCTGCTTACATATGGAGGATGGAGACTCTTAGCGGGAGACTTGGAGACACAAAACTTGGCGAGTCGCCGTCGCTATAGGCGATACCATCGTCACGAGTATCGTCACGAGCATCGAAAGGGCCCAGGCGATGTAGATGGTCATGTCGCAATCTTCATGCTCAGTTCGTATCGAAGGTATTCCTTGTAGCAGCTAACAACTGAAGGCGGCGGCGTGCTGTTGGTGTCCTCGTTCTTTTGGAGCTGCATCCAGACATCGTACTGTTTGAAGAACTCGTTGTAGACCGACGACAGGACGTTGTCGACGACTCCAAAGAGCGACACATTCCAAACGGGCGAGTTTTTCATTTCGCGAACAACCTAGCGTCGCATAGATAGAGCATCATCAGATGTGTCGTATTGTCGCAGAACCTCGCCCCAGCCATCCTCTTGATCAGCATCCCCGCCATTCACACTAAGCGAGAGACAGGGCACATGCGCCTTCCTTACGATGATGTTATCTCGCTGTTCAGGCGGCCACATTGCGCTGTTGTCGTCCACAATGAGAGGCTCCACGGGCATCACCAGGCTGCGGTCGGACTCGATGCGGACGAGCGGAGGCGAGCAGTACGCAAAGAGGGAAAGCAAGTCTTTGGGAGGACGCTTCTGGTTTGAGCTGCCTTGGATGTGGACGTACTCGGCTCGGGCAGAGTACAAAATGCCGCGGATTCGCGTCCGATGGGGATCTAGCACCTGGACCACCATATCGACGTATGACTGGTCCCCAAGCGAGCAGACTGAGATCTCAAAGAGCCTGAACCAAATACCGCGATGCGGGGCAAAGCGCGTTAGCGTGAGCGAAGACAGCGCGCGGCTGTGTCGGGAATGCCGCCTGCAACCGACACAGGACCATGGCTCACCTTTGCGCCCATTCAAGGAACTCGTGGACACGGTCTGCCAGCACGACTCGGCGACCATCCTTCAGCTGAACGACTCGTTGTGGAACTGAAATGCGTGAGGCACAACAGAGAGGAACAAACAATGTCAAGTGTATGCACAACGGCCGGCTCGGGAATGTGCTGCAGTGGACGACACACGACAGCCAAAAGCGCCTGTTCGATCGAAATCAAGAGCCATCCCAGGCAAAAGCCATTTCAGCCCTGGACACCGAGTGGGTGGCTTTGACTTACCCGTTTGTGCATCCGCCTCGGAGACGTATCGGCCTGGCTCATTTCCGACAACTCGAACAAGGGTGTCGTCCAGATCGAGCACGAGCGGCAGCTTTCGGCCCCTCAAGAGCGCCTCGGCTCGGCTTTGGATATCGCGCTGTATATCTGAGCCTCGACATAAATAGCCCAGGATATTACTGCGATTCGTCATGAGTAGACAACCAATTGAGTCGATACGAGAGTCGGAGTCCCCGAAATTAGGCAAGGCGTAAGAATCCCAAATCACAATCCACGCGAGAGTGTTTGAATAAACGAGCGTCGCTCCATGTCGTCGAGATGTCATCGGAACGTATGAGCAGTCGGATCTCGCTCAGGTGCCACATCCGAATCCAGGTGCGAGGGAGCGGTTTAAAGCCCATTCTCCTTCAGCGTTGGTAGTATCGGACCCAGCCAAGAGAAAGCCATTTCACCCAATTATCCTGGGCTGTCGTAGAGACGGAACCCAAAGACGGTAACTTACGTGCGTTCTTTGGTCGGTTTCAGATGGAGCTCCCAAAACTCTCCTGAATTCTGTTCCAGAATTGATATGTATGTGCTCTGGAGGGACCGTTGTTGGGCAATGTGAGAACAAGACTGACACGGAGGCTTGTGTTTTTCGGAATCAGAGTAGTTGATAATGGTGGCGAGACGCTGGGAAGTGCTTTACCTTTCGCATTCCAGCAATCTCTTTGAAGAAGATATGGTCTGGCTCCGGCCAGTCAAAGACAATCGTGTGTGGAAGGTTCCACTGCTGCAGGATGTTGAAGTAAGACCTCGGGAGGGCCGGGCCAAGTTCGTACTTTTCTTCAAGCGAGAACTTGAATCCAAGGGGGGGCATGTTGATTTCGCGAGTGTTGAGCGTCACAAAAGTCACCGCCGGCGATTTACTGTTGACACAGCGCTCGACCGGCAGCTTCAAGATGGGCTTCCATTGTTGTGGAAGCACGGGGGGCTGGTCGATGGAAAACGGGATGCATTTTTTCGAGGTCGACACGGCTTCCAGTGATGAGTTGTCCAAGTGCATGAACAGGCCAGTCCAAAATCAAGCAGAGAATCAGTTGTCGCACGAGGTCAGTGGATCGCAGGGCAATATCCACGCGAGCCAAGACCGGGGTATTGGGGTACATCGAGGAGTCGGGCTGGGGTCTACCTTCAGATGCATCGGCGGGATTCATCCGCGCTATCTTGCTGGAGCTGGACAGATCGTCCGATGTCGAATTGGTAGAGGATACCGCCATCGAAAGGCACCGTTTTCGGTTATAGATGCTCCAGGACAGCGAAGCAGCCAATGTTCTCGCTGACAGGGCATCTTCCTTTGAAACGGCGCCGGGCCGAGGGAGCTGGGTCCATGTTGGTTTAGGGATTGGAGGCGGGCCAAGTGGGGCAGGCGGGGCCGGTTGAGCAAGTGGCTGTGGTGCTCTTGGCTCCTGTGGCTGTGGTTGTGGCTGTGGTTGTGACTGCGGCTTGATTTGCTGTTTTTGAAGCGGACGGGGTATTGGCGGATCATCGCGGGGCTTTATGGAAGCAGCAGCGCTGGTGGTTGCAGGTCGGGGCGAGGCTGGAGTTGATGAAGACTTTGGAACCGGGGTGTCGACTGGCGACAGGAGGTCTGCTATTGATAGTGACATTACTGAAAGCGTTTTAAAGGAAGACAACAGTATGTTTTCGTCGGTATGGATGCGGAAACGCTGAGGCAGGGCTCGATGGACTTGCTGTGGGGATTGGTGTGTGCTGACCAGGGCCCTGAAGGCTGATGGTTGAAGACTGATGGTTAATCGAGGATACCCGCGACGGATCTGCTGGCTGCGGTCGGCTGAGACGTGGATGCGGCGATCGGGCAGAGTCGGGTCAGTTGGACCATCGACGTGGCTGGGATGGCCGGTGCGGGTGAGTCGACAGGGCCGGCGAAGGCAGGGCCGACGATCGGATCAAATCCACGACGGAAACAGGGGCCGGCGACAGGCTTGGTCTTTGTCGCCTGGCGGCAGTCTCTTCTCGTGCGCTCTCGTGCGCTCTCGCGTGCTCTCGCTGCGGCGAGGAGGCCTCTCGGCGGCTCGGTGGCGGTGGGCCACGGGATCAGCCCTCCCGGCTTTGACAGATTGTTTGCCTTTCATTCGTTCATTCGTTCATTCGTTCATTCGTTCATTCGTTCATTCGTTCATTCGTTCATTCGTTCATTCGTTCATTCGTTCATTCGTTCATTCGTTCATTCGTTCATTCGTCGCTCCTGGCAGCTAATCGCCGTCACCTGCTTTGCCCGACTGCTCCTGCACCATGACAGCGACCACCCCAAGAGCCTCGCTGCTGTCGCCGATCCTGGCCGTCTTGGCCGCCGACTGGCCCCTTGTGCTGTTGCTCATTTTCGGAGGATGCTGCTCGAATGTCTTTACACTCGAGGTCTTGATCAGGTAGCCAAGCATCGGGGCATCTAAACACCTGCACACTTGAGCCTCTGAGCACTCTATATTGCAGCAGACCTTGCTCTCCATCGCCGCTGTCCCCACTGTCCGCAGGCAGCTGTTTGCCGCAAACGTAGTCGCATGATGATGGCTGACCGCTTCCCTCGATCCGACACCTTCGTTCTGTTCCATCGTGATGACGCAGTGACCAGCCCAAAAGTGGAGACCTGATCACATTTGCGCAGTTTCTGCTGGTTGCAGTAGAGGGTGCATTCAGCATGATCGAGCGTGCGCCCAGCGGCTCGCTCTTGCCGTTGGCCATCAAGCAGAGCAAGATCCCGCTCTCTCGCTATGCGGTCATGGTCACCATATTCTTCCTAGTCTCGGTCTTGAACAACCAAGCGCTATCATATGACATACCAGTACCGCTTCACATCATCTTTCGATCAGCCTCGCTGCTTGCAAGCATGCTCGTTGGCTGGCTGTTCTTTAGCAAACGGTAGAGTCCACAAGCCCCTGGCGCTGGCCGCTGGTCGAGCCGCTGGCAACGCTTTTGAATGCTGCTGACAAGCTTGCCCCGACATTCGCCTCGGTTGGGCTGCAATCATGACTGCGACTCTGAATCGCTTCTCTCCTGAATTCAGTTTCACATTCCAACAGATCCTGGGCACCTCGCTGATCACAGCCGGCATTGTCACAGCCACATTTGCCTCATCCAAGAGTCAATCGCACCAGTCCGTCAGTGCCGAGGGCATTTGGAGCTCAAAGTTCCTGATGGGCATCGCCATTATGACGATCGGTGTCATTCTGGCTTGTGTTCTCGGTCAGGTTCAGCAGTCCACCTACAGCAAGTATGGCAGTGCCTGGCGAGAGAGCCTGTTCTTCACCCATGCCCTATCCCTGCCCGGGTTCCTCTTCGTTGCCCCGAGCATCCTGCAGAGCGTCGAGATCTTCAATCGCAGCCCGATGATGTCACTGGCGCAGTACTTCAATCTCGGGCCCTCTACGGATTCCTTGCTTGCGCCTTTTGTGGGCTTCAATCTCGATTTCAAGCTGCCCAAGCTGTGGATCTTCCTGATCCTGAACAGCGTCACCCAGTGTAAGCCTCCTCTAACGATCGAGCAGTTGTGTCGATCTGCTGGACCTCGATGCGCTGTGTCCGCATCTGTCCTGCGGGAGGGCCCACAACGACACGGATACCCCGCCCAAGGTCTGCATTCGGTTAACCCTTCAACATATTCAACTTTCATACTGAACTTCTTGCTGGCGGCCGTCTCTCCATCGACGGACAGATGTGTGCATCTCGGGTGTTCACAAGCTGGCATCGATGACTTCGCCCGTTACCGTCAACCTGGTAAGTGCTGATCCCGCACTGGTTCGTCACGATGCAGCAAGAGACCCATCAAGCCGCCTCACAACCCAAAATCAATGACACCGTTGCTCCCACAGGTCTTGAGCGTCCGCAAGCTTGTATCGCTTTGCCTCTCGATCTACATCTTCAAGAACCCGTTCACAAGCTACCACTGGCTGGGTGTCTTTGCCGTTGCGGTCGGAACGGCGCTGTACATGACTGCATCCCAGTCTGCGAGCCATCAGCCTGTTCGTCCATTGAAGCCAAAGGCGACCAAGGAAGACTGATCGTCGATTGCGAGCTGCGAGCTGCGACCAGAAACTGCATCTTGAGGATGGAATACGTATGTATGCTGATAAACGACCTATAATACATTCATTTCAGAGCAAAGGAGCGTCCAAATACTGTGGATGAGAGATACCTTGTTTCGTGAGCAGTGTCACTCAATGGAAGCCACTCAATGGGACCCACTCGATGGGAGTCCATCGATCGGGTCCCTTCGAATCATCGCACCGCCGTCGACAATCCCGTTTCTCTGGTGCTGGAGCTGCTCGAAATCCACGAGGATTCTCCGACAGCGGGACTGGAGGCATATCCCTTGTCCTGCTTCGATGAGATGGACGATGGATGTGTATTCGATTCACAAGTAGCAACGCCGAATACACACTGGTGTGCCTCGTTCATGTTGCAGGCGCCGAAAGTGTGGTTCGCATTCGGCTCGATGTGTGAGCATCCAAAATACGACGGCAGCGAGTGCACATTGTCAGGCCTCGGCATCACAGGGGATAGGTACCGACTACTCTGACTGGCCTGCGAGCGCCGCACTCCGTTCGGGATTCCATCATCAACACCACATCACACCACACCGTGCACGATCATGAGCACGGGCTGCCTGCTTCGCGAGTGCATCTGTATTGGGGGTACGACCGTAGTTTCGACAGGTGCGCTCGCTCGTGTTGAGTGGCGTGCGGTCAAGCTCTATCCCGGCTCCTCTCCTGGTCTGGCCCCTTCTCGCTATCCTTGTTGTCCTTGCCCTTCTCATCGCGATCTCGGTTCCGGTGATGCTCTTTCTCGCGCTCTCGGTCCTTGGCTCGGTCTCGATCCTTCTCGCGGTCTCGGTCTTTGTCCCGGGCTCGGTCTCGGTCCCGCTCGTGGCTGCTCTTTTCTCGATCGCGGTCGCGGGGCCGGTCGCGGTCCCTGGTCTTCTCCCGGTCCCGGTCCTTGTCGCGATGGCTATCGCCCCGGTCCTTCTCGCGGTGAGAGTCCCGATCTCGATCGCGGTGAGAGTCCTTCTCCTTATGCTCCCGGTCGCGCTCGCGATCCCGTTCACGGTGATCTCGATCCCGGTGGTCTCGATCTCGGTCTCGGTCTCGGTCGCGCTCTCGATCGCGCTCACGGTCCTTCTCTTTGCTTCGGGACTTATCCTTGCCGTCGTCATGGGCCTTGGCGGCGTCGCCGTGGTCAGCAGCAGAGGACGACCGGTGGTGTTCCGGAGTGCTGCTCTGGTGATCGTTGTGGCTGTGGATATCCTTGCCCGCGTCGCCTTTGCCGTCTTTGGCTGTGGTCTTGACAGGGGTGTGGGCGCTGTCTCGTCGAGTTCGCTCGGCACTCCGGCTGCGCTCTCGGCGTCGGCTTTCAGACTTGCGATCTGTGCTTCGCTCCCTCGATCGCGAGCGTCGACGGCCGCCATCGGATGAGCGTCTGTGCGGGCTGCGAGACCGCGATCGGCTGCGGGATGGGCGGTGGCGCGGCTTCTGTCGGGACTTGCTCGATCGATCAGGCGACCGCTCTCGCTCGCGCTTGCGTTTGATGTCGTCGGGGTTTCGTTCCTTGATCGTGACAACCGCGGTGTTCTTGGGTTGCTCGGCGTCGGTCTTGCGCTCGGCTTCGCGCTTCTTGGGCAAGGCTGGGCTGTCCGGTACCACCGCTCGCTCGCTTCGCTTTGAGTCGTCAGTCCGATCGTCGTTGCCGGTGTTAGCATTAGCATTAGAATTGACATTGGGATTGGGATTGGCATTGGCCTTGGCATTGGGATTGGCATTGGCATGGGCGCTGGCGCTGGCTACGGGCTCAGGCAACGAGGCGACGGTTGGTGTCGAGGCAGCCACCTTCAGGTAGAGCTCGCGGAACTTCTCGGCTGAGATTGTCGTCGGCCAGAACCAGCTCGCAAATTTCCACAGGTGTCGCTCGCGGGCAGCTCGGAGCTTGCCATCTGCTATCGCGCGGATGACCTCCTCGATGTGGCCGCCAATCTTGCCCATGCAAGTCTTGATAAACAGAGCCTTTTGCTGCCGTGACAGATCGTTCGACTTTTTGTTCAGCCCCTTCAGCTCGGCCCGCACGGGGCGCATAATCTCCTTGCATTCCAGCTCATCCATGGACTCGGAGAGCGACGAGCCGTCTGATTCACTGTCGCTGCGGCGGCCGGCCGACGGCTTGCCCGCCCGGGACGAGCCTGTTGCCTCGGACATGGACGCATCTGCATTGGAAACCGGGCCGCCATCGGTATCTCTCCGACGAGCACGGTTCTGGCTGTCTTTGGAGGGGGTGCGCTCGGCTCGGGGGTGACGCTTGCGCGAGTTCTTGTCGCCTGGCTTGTCCGCAGAGCCGTTGGGCGAGGCCTCGACATCCCCTTTGGCCCTGATCTTGCTCGAGTGGCTGGGTCGCTTTGCCGTCGCCGCGGCCTTCCTGGCAGGGCCATCCGACCGGACAAGCTTCCGGAGCTCCTGCTCCTCCTTGAGTACCTTGAGCAGATACTCGCCACGGCGCTGAAGGTGCAGGCTCTTTGGCAGGTTTTTCTCGCCCTTTTCGTTGCCGTTTTGGGCTGCGGTCTCGTCCTCGCCTGAGGTAGACAGGAAGAACTTGTGCTTGAAGCCCAGACTTGAGTCTTGCTGGATCAGGTCCCACGAGCCAAACCCGTGCCGGTATATGCCAACCAGCAGCATGGCATCGTCCTTGGGCAGCCACGTGCACTTCCAGTCGCGGACGGGCTTGATCTCGGAGTTGAGTCGGAAGCCGTCGTGGTTCTTGATTTCCTTCATGCGCTGATTGAGGGTCGTTAGATCGCGGACACGCTGCACAACCTGCCCAGCATTGATGGGGCTCACGCCCTCGAATGTCACCGGAACCATCTTGCTTTTGGTCTTGAGGGTCGGATCGCGGTCGGTGCCGGTGAAGCCCAGGGCCTCGATGCAGGCGTCGATCAGCCGATTCAGGGTGGCTGTGACAAACTCGGGGTCCTTGTCCTCGAGCTCGGCGTCCTTGGCAATGTCGTCGTACCGTTCTTCGACGTCGCCGAAGCGAAGCAGCGCCTTGTAGAGCGCGCGAACGTCCTTCTCGGTGAGCGTGGTGGCATCGGACTCAGTGCCGCCGCTGCGCTTGGCCTTCTTCTTGGCGCCGCTGGCCGACCGCCGCTTGCGCTTCTTGGACTGATCGTCGTCGTCGTCAGCGCCGTCGACGCCGTCGTTGATGTAGGTCATGCCCTGGACTCGGGCCTGCCGGGGAATCAACATCTCGAGCTCGGCCTTCCGGCGCTCTTCCTCCTCCGCCGCAATGGCCTGCCGGCGCTCCTGCTCTGGTATAATATCGTCCCAGTTGAGCTGGTTGACCTCGACGTCGGCAACTCGCCACTGCTCCAGGAACTCGGCGCTACCTTCGGTTGCACCTTGAGCCTCGCCCTCGGTGACCTGATGTTCGGCCCGCGACAGGATCTCGTCGAGGTTCATTTCCTCAAGCTTGTTGGAGGGGCCCTGGGCGCCCTCCTCGCCTTCTTCGCTGTGTTGCTTGAACAGGTTCTGGGCACCAAAGCGAAGGATGGTCTGCAGCTCCTCCTTGCTGGTTTCGTCCTTTTTGGAGACATGACTCTTGTCGATCAGAGTCTCTCCAGAAGTATCCATCTGCTTGATGATACAATATTCCAGAACCATTTTCCGCTTGGCACGCTCCAAGACTTCTTCCTCGACCGTATCTTTCGACACGAACCGGTAGATGTTGACAGTTTTCTTCTGGCCTGAAAGGACGGGCAAGGTGTGGGATGTGAGGATCATGAACAGGGCGCGCAGCGTGTGCGCACAGCAAAAGCACTATGGCCGTGTCAGCCCTGGTGCTGGGTGGGTCAAAGGACAGCCTCACGAGCGATTGGAAGGTTGTTGCCTTGACCAGGCGGGCGACTGCCTCTACCACGGAGTATACAGGTTCACATCACAGACACCTACCAATACGGTGGGCGCGGGCCATGGCTTGAAGATCTGCAGCGATCCGTTCCAGATGACTCTGTTAGCAGCGGTACCGACCCACGTCCAGGCGCGCCTGTCGACGGCAGCGACACCGCAACGACCCGAGACTATGCCGGCCACCGAGATTCAGCCCTGAGTGAGGCCACGTATTGTCTGCTACCGTCCGCCATTGTCGCATCGCACAACATCCAACAGCCACATCAGATGTTGTCCGCAGGGGTCTGCCTGTCTTTGATCACACCGTTTCGCACGCCTACCGTTCTGCGGGTTCCAGTCCGAATCAAAGATAATGACTGTGTCGGCGGTTTCGAGGTTGAGGCCAAGGCCACCGGCACGAGTACTCAGCAGAAAGGCAAAATCAACACTATTCGGCGCATTGAACTGCTCCATAGCAATCTTTCGTCGCTCACTCGGAATGCTGCCGTCCAGCCGCTGGAACGGATAGTGTCGGAAGGTCAGGTAGTCGGAGAGAATGTCGAGCATCCGCACCATCTGCGAGAAGATGAGGACACGGTGGCCGCCTTCACGCAGGCGCACCAGCAACTTGTCCAGTAGCACCATCTTGCCCGAGTTCATGATGAGCCCCCGAAGCTGCTCCTCAGGCGACTGGTCCCGCGGCTCGGCCCCATCGAACAGATACGGGTGGTTGCTGGCCTTCTTTAGTTCAACCAAAATGTTGCGCAGGAACGACTTGTCGTTCACGCCGCGACTCAGCAGCGTAAAGTTCTTTGTGAAGATAGCCTTGTAAAAGTTGAGCTGCATGGGAGAGAGGTCGACGCGCAGAATGCGCTCGGTCTTGGTCGGCATCGACTTTTCAACGTCCTTTTTGAGCCGCCGCAGCATGTGGTCCTTGAGTTTGCTCTGCAGCTCGTTGATACGCTCTTCCTGGCCCTCCTGGCCGACGGTGATGTCAAAGTCGGCAAACTCGGAGAACTTGTCGGGCATCAGGAACTGGACCAGGGCCACGAGCTCCTTGACAGTGTTCTGCAGCGGCGTGCCCGTGATGAGCAGGCGGCTGCCGGTGTGGTACTGGTTTAAAACCTGATGGAGCTGCGAGTCTTGATTCTTGAGTCGATGGGCTTCATCAACGCCAAGGAATGCCCATCGGATATTTCCAAGCTCGCCCTTGTCGTTGAGGATGCCCTCGTATGTGGTCAGCAGCACGTTGAACTTGAGCCGCGGCTCCTTGGTCTTGATGGGCATATAGAACTCGTGGTCGCGGATGATTTGCTTCGAGTTGGCGCTGCCGAGATAGACCACGGTGTTGAAGTACGGAGCCCAGTGACCAAGCTCCTTCTGCCACGAGCTGATTGTCGACAAGGGAACGACGATCAGGAAGGGGCCATAGACTTGCATAGAGTTGAACAGATATGTCATGAACGAGATGGCCTGGACGGTCTTGCCCAAGCCCATCTCGTCTGCCAGGATACCGTTCTCGTTGCGATGCCAGAGATACGCCATCCAGTTGACGCCGATGATCTGGTAGTCGCGGAGATCGCCGCCTTGGATGTAGTCGGGCTGGTCGAACTTTTTGAACTCGGGCCGCCCCTTGGGATACTGCACGCTCTTGTGAGGGCCAAAGTTGTTCTGCTGCCGCGCCAGGAAGGCGTCGATATCGGCTTGGAACTCCTTCTGGATGTCGGCCTCGGGCTCCCACGTGGCGTGTTCGTATTCAAGATGCTTCCACTTGCACAGATACTCGGTTCCGCCATGCGGGTTGTGCGACGACGGATCCACTTGCCGGCTCGCAATAATGCGCTCGACAGCACATAGGTCTTTCAGGTAGTTCTGGCGCATCTCCTTCTTGATATCAACCCACTCGCCATCATCCTCGTTGGCTTGCTGCTCCAGCAGCTTGCGGTAATTTTCGACTTTCTTGAGCCCCTTGTATTTGGCCAAGCCCTCAATCGTCTCCCAAGAGTTGTGCCGATGCGACCATCCTTTCCACTTGATCAGATACTCGATCACTGCGGGCTTGTCGCTGGGATCGTCTACCACACACAACCGGGGGGGGGACTGGAATTAATGAATTGTGGCACTACACCACCAAGAGACAGCACTGCAATCGAAAGCTTGGCTGCCCATCGCAAGACAGCGGGCGCAAACATCGGGGACCTGCTATTCAGAGCACCTTGCAGCATACCGTCATCATCGCTTTGCTGGCTGTTGGGGCTGTCAGGACTCTGAACCGTAACGATGCGGTGATCCATGATTTGCTCGATAACCCTTCCCTCATCTGTGGGGGTATCGATGCGTCAGCTCGGGAACAACACCTGAAGCAAAAGGTCGCTCGCCGTGTGCTGCATCGCATCGTCGTTTGGCTGTGGGCTCCAGTCGATGCGTCACATCGGCTGCACGCGTTTCACCAGGATGCCCTATCTTTGACGGAGCATCGAGCCCTCGTCCACGGCAAATGCTTGCGTTCGCTCTATAATCCTCATGTTCTTGTGTCTGCACATCGATGTGCCCGCGCTCTTTGTTTGAACCACACTGGGCCTGGCGAGACACGCATCCATACAACCTACCGTCAGTCCGCTCGACAATGCCCTGCATCTTCCGCTTCTTCCGCGACTTTTCATAGTCAACCTCCTCCTCGTCAAAACCGAGCTCGTGGTCGAGCGCGGTCTCGTCATAGTTGGTTACGGAGCGGTGTCGGGTCGAAAAGCGCACCGTGTCGTATCGGCTCGGATCCTCATCGGCGGTTTGGCTGACCTTGCGGAGCCGGTTGACCTGTGACTTTTTGGTAGGGGTCTTGTTCTTTTTGGAGCTGCGCTTGGCGTTCCCCCACTCCTCGTCTTGGCTGGACGCGGATGACGGGTCGACGCTGCGGGATTCAATCTCGACGATTTCAGACTCTTCATCATCTGTATGCAGAGCTGAGAGAGGCATGGCAAGATCCGGACACGAAATCGGCGCCGGCAATTCGAAGACAAGCGCCAGTCAGCATATCGGGCTGGACATATGATCGGATATGCTCGAAAGGCCGCAGATCTGATCGCTGCGTGTTGTGGCGGATCGCACTGTCGCTGGTGGCACCCTGGATTCCAACAGGACATTTGTGGCAAAAGCCATACAGAAACAGCAGCACCAGATCCCTCGGAGGCCATGAGTCGCGAGCAAGCATCGCAGCAATCGCTGTCAAGCTTACCCCTTGTGCCTCTTCCGTTTTTCTTGAGCCTGATGGGGGTCTTGGATGCCTTGGGCTTGGAGCGGGACGCATTCCTTTTCTTTTTGTGTCGGCCGTGGTAGTCGCCATCAGAATCCGATGGGCTATTTTCCGACTCTTGATCATCCTGCAACAAAGGCCCGTCTGTAAGTGAGAGCGGCGCTGCCAGCAAAGCCTTCCTTTCAGGACCGTCATTGAATCGGAGCTCGCTGGTACGGGATCAACAACGGGCGATTCGTGGGCATTGGAGAGGAAAGTGCCGAGCACATGTCCGCGTAATCCGCTGCTGGAGATGTTACTTGTAGTTCGCGAGTCTTCCTGGCCAGCATTGCATGCGCAAGGCATCGCCGACTCCTTCTGCAAGACCGAGCGCCTCCGAGGGCTATTCTCTCATTCAGATATCGGATTGGCCAGCGCGCACCAGGTTCATAGTGGGAACTTACGATGTAGCGCACGGGATTCCGCCGATCCCGGCCAGATCGCCTCAGCCCATAGAGTTCCGCATCATACTTGTCATCTCCAGTTCCAAACTTGAATCTTTGTCGTCGCTTGGGCTTGGGCTGCGGGTGGTCATCGTCATCGTCATCGTCGTCATCATCATCGTCGTCGTCCTCCTCGTCCTCTTCATCGTCGTCGCGCCTGTGGGGCCGTGCATTCGGGCGGCCGACGGGATCGCTGCTCTCGTGGACATTGGCAATCTCGTCCGGCTCATAGTCCGAGTCCGAGTCGTGGCCATTCGGCCGATGCGAGGCCGATCGCGCAAGGGTGTCGTTGGAGTCTACCGAGCCAGATCGAGAAGTGGCTCCTGTGGCAACCTGGTAGTCGTTGTCCGAGCTGAAGATGGATTCGTCGTCGTCGTCGTCTACATCCATAGCTGTGTGGAGGCACAAAAGCGGAGCCAAGTCAGCACCAGAGTATCGAACCGATAAGGAGTGATGAATCATCGAGGCCCCTCGGCATGTATCTGA
>NW_026516379.1:0-75157 GCF_025602895.1 Polychytrium aggregatum
ATCCAAAACATGGCGTGGCCCACCCTCGGATCGATCTCGAGCTACGTCTGGCCCTCGTGGGGCAGCACCCAGCCTTTGCCGCCGGCGATCCAGGTCGCAGTAGTCGAGTCTCTAGCCCAAGCAAATCCTTCAGTTTCAGCGACACAATCCGCTCCCGATCCTCTCGACACCACGCCTCGATCGCCGCCTGCAGCATCACCCGAGGTCCTGGCCCATGTGCAGACCGACACGAGAAGCAAAGTCGACATCCAGTCCGACGAGTGGTACAAATACAACAAGTCTGTATCCGTCGAATGCACCTTCAGACTGTTGCGGTGATCTGGATCTTGGTCAGCTCTGTTGTTGCAATGAGGACATCCGCCAGACTCGACTGACTTTGATGGGCTGTACCATTGGACTGATTGTCCCATCTGCTTCCGCTCCAGATACATCCTTGGCGGCGCTTCGATCATCGGCTTTGGCTCGCTCATCTACACCATCCGCGAACGGACCAAAGGTTCGCACCGCATTCCGATCTGCGCAGATCTGTTCGCCCACATCATCGCCATCATCGTCCCGACATGATCCACATCGACAAATGCAGGTACTCTCATCGGTGCGCCCTTCGACGCCGCTGACCGCTCCGATCTGCTCGATTCACCCAGGCCGTCTGCAGATCCCCCTCGATGAGCTGCTGAATCGCGATCCGACCGCCAGGGCTGCAAACCCCAAGCTCGCAGCCTACATGTTTGCTGGCCGTGCGTTTGGAACAGCGACACTCCTGATGCTGACGGGAACCTGTGCGCTCACCATGGGTGTTGCCAGCTGGATGCAAGTCAACAGCGTAAGTGGATAGTAGCCCGATGGCTTGACTTGGTCGTATTCTGTCACAACGCACTCGGCTTGCAGCGTCAGAGCACCACCGACCCATCTGAGGGCCTCTCTGTGTTTGTGACCTCATGCCGCTGTCCACCTTCTCCTGACACCGATCGATTAATGCCGATAGCTCAAAGAGTTCTCCGAGAAGGCCAAGGCCAAGAGCCGCGAGCTGTTCCCCAAACTCTACCAGAGCAATCGTGACGATGGCAAATTTGACCAGGCCGCTCACGAGTTCCTGACGGAGCTGCGGGAGGACTTTCGACGAGAGCGAGAGGGTGAGGGCTACCAGCAGACCGAAGCGTCGACGATCATCAGCAAGCATGTCAAGGACAAGCTGGGCCTGAAGTCGTAGATGTGTGAGCGGCTTGAGTTTTGTGGCCAACATCAGCGCAGGATGCCCGCAATAGATCATCGCATCCATGGCCTCAGATTGCGATTGTATGCCATTGCGCGCAGGAGTGAGTGCCGAGAGCCAGTGAGGGTTGGTGGTTTGCGAGCGTCATGCCATCCCGATCCTGCCTGGCGCCAAATCCATTCCTGTTCTTCATCTGCCACTTGCCACCTGCCATCTACCATCTGCCACTTGCCATCTACCATCTACTCATCGGGGCCAACACACCGTCTCCACTGCTGCCGTCGCTGATCTCTGAAATCTGCATCGCCCGCAGCATTGAAACCAGTCTGCATCATGGCAACGGCACCACGGCACACCCAGCCGCTTCCCCCCAGAAACCAGCTGCCTGCTCAAACCGGTTCCTCTGGCAGCCTTCTTGCGGCCATCGCTGCCACCAGCACACGCAACCCGCTTTTCGCAGCATCTGGGTGACTATGAGCTCAAAGAGACGCTTGGGCGGGGCGGATTTGCTGTCGTCCGCAGAGCCCAGAGCCTGAGCGCTGGATCGTTCGGCGTCCAAGTCGCCATCAAGATGGTATGGCCTCAGCAGGGCCTGCTTTGGGACAGCAACCTGAGCGACCAGCCGACCATCGCACTCCTGCCTTGTCGCTCACCTCATTGATATCCACTTCTGCGGCTCTGCCGATGGCCCACATCCAGATCGATAAACGTTTGATGCACCAAGCCAACATGACGAAGCGAGTCGTGAACGAGGTGCATATCCACTGCCAGCTCAAGCATCCCTCGATTCTGCAGCTCCTCACATTCTTCGAAGACGACCGCCACGTCTATCTCGTCATGGAGCTCTGTGAAAACGGAGAGCTGTACCGCTACCTCCAGAAACGCAAGTCCCTTTCCGAGGCCGAGACTCGCGGCGTCATGGTTCAGATCATCAGCGGCCTCGAGTATCTGCACAGCAACCGGATTGTCCATCGCGATCTCAAACTGTCGAATCTGCTGCTGACCCGGAACTATGAAATCGTGAGCTTCCATCGGCACATCTGAGCAGGCACTTTCGCAGTCCGCAGATTTGCTTGCAGAGACGAACAGATGATAAGCCATTAACCGACGATCCTTGTGACGCTGTGCTCGGACACCTACCAACGAACGACTCTTCGACCACATCCATCATCTCTCCGTGCGGAAATCTCAGAAAATCGCAGACTTTGGCCTCGCCGCCAAACTTGCACACCACGACGGAGAGCAGCAGACCATGTGCGGGACGCCAAACTACATCTCGCCGTGAGTTATCCAGAGGAGTTGTTTGCCATCGTTGGAGCTGGTTTCGATATTGGCAGATTCGACCGCACAGCGGCTTCTATGGCTTGGATCGATCAACAACCGAGAACTTACGGCCCTGTCCAAGCAAAGTGGTGTTGTGGTGTTGGTGGCGTTTGAGGGCCCAGAGACAGCGCTGTCCTCTTCTAACTTGGTTTCGCTCACAAATGAAGGGAAATCGTCTCATGCGAGCCGCACGGACTGCCATCGGATGTGTGGTCGCTGGGCTGTCTTATGGCAACGATTCTGACTGGCAAGCCCCATTTGAGGTACCATCCGTGCTCTGCATGTCTGGTGTTGATCACTGCATCATCAGCGGCGCCTCTGCGGCCCTGCGTCGCCCAAGTTCTCACGTCATTGCCAATCCATCCTGCAGAGCAAAGCTGTCCCGGGACACTCTCGACCGAGTCACTCGCGCCGAGTACAGTCTTCCCGACACGCTCTCAAGCGACGCCGCAGACCTGATCCACCGAATGCTGCAAAAGTAGTCGTCGCCACGGCTTTGTACACCCCGCATCGCACGGATCGCTCTCGCCACCGATGATGGACGAGGATTGCTCATATGTTCGTGTATCAACTCATTTCGCAGGAACCGTACAAGCGCATCTCGCTCTCAGAAGCCATGCGGCACTCGTTCTTCGCACCAAAGTCTGGAAAGACAGTCCCTCTTGGGCCGCCGGACTTGCCCTATTCCGAAGATGCGCATGTAGTCGTCGATGAACATGCAGCCCGTCAATCATCCCGCAATATCGAGCCGCGCATCACAAAGTCCCGCAGAGCAGATGAGGAAGCTTTGCCAGAGACACAACTTGCGTGTGAGTATCCCCGCATGCTCCTTTGGGCAACTCGCCGAGACATTGTCACTGGGTGAGAGTGGAGATTGAATGCACAGCAGCAAACGCTCCAACAAAGTCAGGGATGTAGATTCGCCCCTTGATCTCAGATGCAGGCGACTGTCTGGGTCATTGGCAAATCTGATATTCACGGATCACATATCATCGAACCAGTGGGTGGATCGCCTGCTGGACCAGGCGCATCTGACGCGGCATCGGTGGCTTCGTTGAGCACCTCGAGGCTCAAGCCCATGTCGCAAAGGACCAAGCACGGAGTTGTCTCGATTCTGGCCTCAGGCCATGTTCAGCTTGACTTTGGGGCCCCGTCCGACATCATGGTGATCAGCCCAAGCGGCGACGAGGTAGAGTCGGTGCATCGATCGACACACAGTTTCAGTCAGACTGGGCTGACAGCGATGCAGCACTTGCATGCACCGTTATAATCACGCACTGACTCAAATGCTGCCTCTCACCCATTCTCGTTTCCGAACCTGGCTTTGCTCATCGCTATACTCCAGATCCGACTCTACCAACACAGCACCAGCTTTTCTCTTGGTGAGAGCGAGCCCCTCATCATCTACAAAAAAGACCGCCTGCCCCGAGACTGTGTGAAGAAATACCGCTACGCCGTTCGGTTTGTGGATCTTGTCCGATCCAAGACACCCAAGGTAAACACGGTCGCCGTGAGCAGTGTGCGTGGCAAATATGGGATGGATGTGTCAATTGCCGCCATTGAAACATGGAGTCTATGCGATAGTCTTTGTGGCACTCCCATTCGTGGAGCCACTTTCAGTGGAGCTAAAATCTCCCCACGGCCAAACGGGAACTTTGTCCATCTCACACCGGACTCTTGTGAACTGATTCTGCTCGATTCAAGATCATTTTTTCCT
The DNA here is from genome assembly GCF_025602895.1 of Polychytrium aggregatum. NCBI lineage: Eukaryota > Fungi > Chytridiomycota > Chytridiomycetes > Polychytriales > Polychytrium > Polychytrium aggregatum. The sequence continues at coordinate 4,254 of NW_026516379.1, forward strand.
CGCCCCAGGCCACGTGCTATCTGATGGAAAACGAGCCGCTGGCCGACTTTGAAATGGCCTTCTACAACGGGTACAAGCTCCACAGCTCGACCGCGAAGCAGCGGATCGAACTCAGGATCCCCAAGGAGCCTTCTGGAGCCGCATCCGGAATGGCGCACGCCTCGAAACGAACTGACAAAGTTCAAAGCGAATACGCGACGTATGCCATCGATCTCAAAGGCACCGAAAGCAGCATCCCGCCCGAACTGTTGCCGTACTTTCGCCACGGACAGTACTGCCTCAAGATCTGCTTGGATGTCGAGACCTCTGCCAAGCTCGATCCGTCCGTCAAATACCCGCTCATCCTCAAGTCCTCGACAACGCCAACTCAAGCGCAACTGCCGGCTGTGGACAGAATCGAAACAAGCCCAACGCAGACGCTGTTCCAAGGATATACGACAGCCCCGTCGACAGTGTATCCCGACTCGCTTTCGGATATGAGCACGCCATCCTCTGCGGCTGCAGGGACACCGCGAGTCGGTCGGTATCCAAGCCGGTCAGGAGTGGCAGGGACGCTGTCCTCGTCGTCGTGTACAGGCACACTGCGGAGAGCCCACAGCGATGGCACACTCCAACGAGCAGCGCCGCCCACACCGACAACGTGGTCATCAGCAGGATCATCGATTCAAAGCCCAGGAAAGGATGGCCAGGCGACACCTTCGCCAGCGTGCCCCTCAACAACGACAGCGCGCACAGATGCGACGAATGGAGCAGGCTCTCTGGGGTCCCTGCGAACAGAGGGCCGCAAACAGAGCCACCCAGCTCCAGCTGCGCCGACAGAATCGTACGGGCGTCCGAGCACGTACTCTAGTATCAAGAATCGACATCCAGCACGAGACGCTGTTGCCGACAGAGGCTGCAAAGAGGCTCCACCAGGGAGAGAGTCAATGCCAGAGTTAGCAGCAGCAGCACAAACACAAGTGCCCAAGGTGTCGCCGACATGCAGCAGATCTGGTGTCTCGACACCGACAGACTCGACCCACACGAGGCCGTCCAGATCATCAAGAAGCAAAGCCACAGAGCCGAACAATCGGGTTGGATTGGGCGGCGCCACTGAGTCGCACACCATGGACGAGCCGAGAATGCGGTTTCTCCCAGGCGTGGGGTGGTGCAGCTTTGAGGACGAGCACAGCGGGGTTTTCAAACTCATGTTCGTCGACGGGACGCTGATGACGATCGATTCGAAAGATCAGACGCTGGGCTGGCGCAGCTTTGATCCGACCGCGGAGATCTGTCCAGGACACGAGCCAAGCACCAGGTAAGAACGCAAGCCAGTGGAGTTGGCAGTGTTCACCATATTGCAACTGCGGTGATGTTGGTGATGTTGGTGATGTTGGTGATGTTGGTGATGTTGGTGATGTTGGTGATGTTGGTGATGTTGGTGATGTTGGTGATTTGACATGGGTAGCTCGCTAACGTCCCTTCCCTGTGCAGATACGCCATCAACGAGAAGTTGCCGGCTGCAGTCAAGTCCAAGCTCGGTCACTTTGCCGAGTTCCTGCAAGCATCCTCACACCCGTGTGATGACGATGCAGATGCCAAAGTTGCAACGGCATGAGGCGTGTCAGTGTCAAGGCCAGCAATATACCGGACGCACTTTGGCAACATGGCTGCGCGGACAACTTTGACCGACGATAGGGTCCAGTGCTGAACAGAGTTGGTGCACGCACAGGTGAAACATGCACATGGGGATGGAGCTGCGGTGGCCAAGAGTCAGGATGCCCGAGAATGGGCCGATTGCGGGTTCACAAGTGGTGCTGGAGCGGATCGCACAAGGGCGATCCTGAAACGCAGGCCGGCGCGCCGAACCAACTGGGATGCGACGAAGACGGCTGCGGGATTCGTGGCGATGCGGTCGTGGTGATGTCCAGGAGACGATGGAATGGCGATATGCATCCCGGGTGGTGTGATTGTGGTGTGATTGTGGTTGTGATTGTGACTCTGATTGTGATTGTGACTGTGTGGTGTCGTTGCTGTTCGCGTCTTGTCCCTTTCGCCCCGCCACGCGCCCCCTTCCTCTGCGCTCTCACGCTGACCACACCTTCAGGGCCCACAAGAGTGCACACTCTCCCGCACAGGCGACACCTTCACACCCATTTTGGCTCTCGGAACAACAACGGCGCAACGCGCCCAACAACGCTTCCCTTCATCCCGCCCCCTTTGTCGCACAAGCCGTCGCACGACTGTCGCACGGGCTGTTGCTGTTTCTGCGGCCACAGTCACTCTGCGCTCACTCTCTCGCTGCCGTCTCGCTTGCCTCTCGCCCCGCCTCGCCCCGCCTCGCTGCCCCCGCCCCAAAGTCACCATCCGTCCATCGCATCATCCATCCGTCCTCCGCATCCTCCATCGCATCGTCATCGCATCGCCCATCTGCCCCGGAGTCTGCTGCTCCCCACTCTTGCTCCCTCGCACTATCCCGTCGCCTCGCTCCTCTCTGCAATGTCCCTGTATCGAATCGTTGTCCTGGGCGATGGCGGTGTCGGCAAGACCGCCCTGACCACCCAGGTGCGTTGACTCGTCCTGCACTCTCTGCATCAGCGCTGTTGTCCGCCCAGCCCAAGAAAGCCGCCGATCATCGCCATTGTCCTTGATCCCGGTGATCATGTCCCGCAAATCGACTTTCACGGCCTCCCTGGCCCACATACAGCCGTTGCTGCTGTGTCCATGCTGTCGTCGCCTTCGAGTCTGTTCGACTTGGACATTGCGGCTCTTCCGCTTCTCGGCTCTGTCGTTGGCGTCGGCTTCCTCGGACTCTGGCCATGCGATCCCAGCTGCAACATCTCATCGAGTCTGGAATCGATGCTAACCAAGCACCGGCTCTCGCCATCTCCTGTTTCCATCGCCTCGGCGGCTTCGATTCCGTCGGTTTCCCTCTGTCCAGCTCTGTCGAAACCAGTTCGTTGGTAAGCTCCTCACATGGCCGACTTCCGCAACATCCCTGCTGCAACTTGGCGCCTGATCTCTGTGATCAAGCGCCGCTGTGAATACCATGCGATCCTTCCGCTCACCCTTGCGATTCGGTATATCTTTGCTCCCCCGTGTTCGCCCATCCAGAGGTAAGATGGCGTCCCCAGACCCTTTCTCGACATTCACCAGCGGCTTGCTCCAGAGTGCCTGCCCGTCCCTGCATCCACATGGCCCGGCCACGGTGCAGGCGTGGCTGGCATCATCCCGATGGTGCTCGAGACGGACCCAGCCGACTGCCTCGAGTTCATACGGCGTTAGGCAGCCCGCTTTCCGACAACACATGGCCTGGCACAATCTCGCTTGCAGCCTTGTTTCCTCCGACAGCGAATCTTTGCCGTGCCATATCCCCTGGCTAACCGGACCATCCGATTCCGCCCTCTGTCGATCCATCTGCTCCATCTGGCGTGGTCTCCAATATCATCGTCCCCCTCGCCTGCCGCCACTCGCACTTCCCTGGTCCAGTCGTACGATCCCACCATCGAGGACTCGTACCGCAAACAGGTTGTCATCGACGACAAGCCCTGTGTCCTGGAAATCCTCGACACTGCCGGCCAGGAGGAGTACACAGCGTGAGTGTGCTTTCGCCTGCTGCCCCCTATATTCAGCCGCGCATCCTTAACCCGCCGTACCTGTCGCAGCCTGCTTACCCGTCTTTCTCTCGCCAGCCTTCGAGACCAGTGGATCCGTGACGGCGACGGCTTCGTCCTCGTCTACTCCATCATCTCCAGAGCCACCTTTGATCGTGTCGAGCGGTTCCGCCAGCAAATCGTTCGGGTGAAAGAGTCCGAAAACGTGGCCCTGATCCTCGTCGGCAACAAGTGTGACCGCAACCACGACCGAGAAGTGTCCCGGGAGGAGGGCCAGCTGATGGCCAAGCGGCTGCAGTGCTCCTGGATCGAAGCCAGCGCCAAGAACTGTGTCAACGTCGAAAAGTGAGTCTTGGCGGCACCCAACATTGGTCCTGTTCGCAGACAGCAATCACTCGCTGCGTCCGCTGCATCAACATGCCGCTCCTGTCGTCTCGACTTTGAGCCGCTGACGAATGTCCAGCGGCATTGAGGCCATGGAGTGTGCGTGGCTGGTTGTCGTATGGCTCGTCTCGTTTGGATGTCTCGTATCGTTTGGGTGCCATGCTCCCGCTCACCTGCTAACTCTCGAACTGTCCGTCGCATCGCATGCTCTCTCTCTCCCATCTGCTCTTGCTGGGCACGCCAATAGTGCTTTTTACAGCGTAAGTCCCATCCCCCATCAATTGCTCTGCCAGCCACCGCCGTCTGCTCGCCCCTTCGTCAACCCGCACCCCACCCCACAATCCTCTCCATGGACGCACGACAGCGAACCTGCCACTGGGTTGCTGACTCGCCTCCGTCCAACCCATCCTCCAGGTCGTCAGAAAGATTCGCCAGTCGCAGGTCCCGACCCAGCAGCGTCCGACCCAGCCCCGACACAGCACCAGCAACCCAAAGCCGAAATGCGCCATCTTATGAGCGGCCTGCTGGCCCACCACCGCTCCCGAGTATGGCGGGCACCCGACATCATCATCGCACCATCTCCTCGTTTCTAAATCGCTTTAATGGCACCTAGCGTGCCGCCGTAATTGCCCGTCCTTCTTTCTTTTTTTGCCGCACAACCTCAGGGACCCCAGCCCGAGCAGAAACGCGCCGCATTGTATTTCTTCACCAACCCTTTCCACTCTATTTTCCTTCCTCTTCTTATTCTCTTCCCTCTTTCTTTTTCTGCTTTTCTTGCCCCTCTCGCTTCACTCCGCACCTTATTTTTTGGAGCACACACGCAACCCGCAGTCCAACCACCACCTCCGCTTGGCGAGATTGATGGCTGCGTCCCGAGTCCTTGGCTGTGCCCAGCCTCGCCGCCTCTCCTTCGCCTCCACTTTGCCCTCTTGTTGTCTGTATATTGCCTTCTGCAGGTCTCGTTCTCTCGCGCTCCCGGCCGCCATCCAAGTAAAATAACGGGTCCACCCGGTTTTCTTGAATCACCGACAGAATGGAGTGGTGGAATGGAGCGGTGTGTCTTGTTCCTGTGGCTCCAGGAATGCAATGACAGTCCATGGGACACAGGAGCACCAAGTCCAGTTTCATAATGCTGTATTCAACATGCGCACATCGGAAAGAAAAGGGAGCCAGGTCCACAGAAAAAACAAGCAAAAAAGCGATAGCAACAAAGACAACGAACACCAGAGGCGGGAATGAGTTGACAGACAAACAACGGGGACGGCAGACAGAGCAGGGCGGCGCAGAGCAGAGGCAGAAGCAGCAGCCATGGGAGGGAGCTGTCAGGGGGAGGTTGTATCGCTGTACTCCACAGGTGGAGATCCAACCAGACCACAGACAGGAGATACCGGTTGAGAACCCCCCAAGCGAGACGAACCACAGGAGCGACAAAGATAGAAAGGATAAGCGAGGTTGGGAGCCCTCAGAGAGAAAAACTGCGAGCAAATGGAGAGAGTGCAAGGGCAAGTGGAGAAAGAAAGCGGCTCACGAGAACCAGCTGAACCATCGCTTGCGCGAGATCACCAGGTCTTCGGCAATGTCGGTCTCGTCCTCATCCTCGATCACTTCTTCGTTGTCGACACGATCCAGGTACAGCTCGCGTTCCATAGCCTCGCGGGCACGCTCGGGCACATCGGGAATGGCGATGACAATGATGTACTGCAGATGGCACCACGGCGACGCAGACAGGTTAGTGCCAGGGATCAATGCTCAGCAGCCGGTCGCCCATGCAACAGTCAATCTGAACGGACTGATGTGCTGTGTCTCGATGTTGCTGTTGCTGTCGCCACTTCAACCAGACAAAGACACAACCCCTGGCAAGGGTGTGGGCTTACCTTCAGGATCAAGACAATGTGCTCAAACAGCAGCACAAATGCAAGCTTGACCGCCGTGGGGTTGGTCGGGCTGATGGCGTTGGCAATGTACTCGTCAAAGTAGTCCGAGCTGAATGCGATGATGACGCCGTTTGTGAACACACCGACGTACGACACGGCCGTCAGGATGTCCTCCCAGAGGCCGATGTTTTGGGCTGGGTTGCGGCAGCAAAACAAGGCAAGGGCCGAGCGGTGGGAAAGGAAGAACACCATCAGTTCACAGGCACGCCTGGCCGATTCGCTTCAGAGCAGAACGCACAATGGGCACGATGGGGAGGGACCACTGATCGCTGCACATCGCATAGCGCAAATGCAAAGCCGCGACATACCTCGGAGAGAGAAGGGGCGACGGTGCTCAACGAGCAAACGATAGGAATCTGCAGGGGCGCAGACGGGCAGGTTCGTCCCGCGTTAACATCTCGCAACGGACAAGTCCTATCATCGATCATATGCTGCACCGTGAACTCACCAATGCGGATCTCGACGATGTTGTTCAGGGCGGCAAAGAACGGGGCCAGAGGGAAGGCGCACGAGAACAGCGAAATGAAGCCGAACTGGAGGACTGTTGGCAGTGCGTCATCGCAGGAAGAGTCAGTCCAAACTGACCACAACGCACCCTCATTCGGCAGCCGCCAGCGGATCCACAAGGCCATCACAGCAGCGTGCCGCGATCCAAGTCGGTGGTCCAAGTCGTCGGCCACTGCCCCAGCAGAAGCCGTGTCACCGAGTATACGACAGGATGCGCGCACCTTTAGCAGAGTAGTCGTCCTCTTGCGAGTAAGGCGTCAGGATGTCATCGTGCATGAACTGAGGACGTGTGTGGTTGGTAAAGTCGGTCGAGTTGGATCGCTTGGACACCTTCTTCCTCCAGAGTTTGTAGGACTTGAGCAGTTTACTGCCCGCGAGTGTGGAATATACGAGTGGGAAAACCAGTTGCAGCAGCATGGCGGGAGCAACAGATTGCAGCGCACCAGGGTCTCGAAATAGCCGTGCACACCAGAAACGCGGCGATGCTGGACTTACGGAATGACAACTTGTTGGATCTGGGCAACGAACTGGAGGCCGAGGAAAATAATGATCAAGTTGATCATCAGCTCCGACAGGCAGCTGCTCTTGGAAGAAAATCCGCACGAGTCCGACAGACCTGGGCCACCGCAACAAGCAGCGACAGTGAATGAAGCAGCCATCAGTGAGAAAGTAGAGCACACCCGCGTGTATCGAGCGAGCAGCGGAGGTGAAGAACACGCGGCACTAAACACATCGAACTCGTTCGACTGGTCGACGGTGATCATCCCCTCTCAGCAGTATTCCTCGGACAAAGGACGTACCAAAGATCAGCTCCTGGCCGATCACGTTCTTGAACATGCCGATGTAAATCAGCGATGAGTATGTGACGATGAACGAGCCCAGGAACTTTTTGACAGTGAGCGAGTTGTCATAGTCAATGTTGGACTTCCAGTTGAGCCACTCGTTAAGCTTTGTGGAGATGGAGTCGTACAACTATACCGAGTCCGCAACACGAGGAGCAATGGTGTCAGTCTATGTGCGCAAGGGACAAAATGCAGGCGATGATACGATTTGATTCGCGTGGCATCATCGCACAGACGCAACAACGCGAAATAACACCCTTCCCCCGTGCAACTGCTGCGATGCCTACCGGTGTGAGCACAAAGATGATCACGAGCGAGATCAGGGCCGACGACACTACCGAGATCGTGGTCGAGACGTGGGTGCGGGCGAAGGCGCGCCAGATCACGATCGCAAACTGCACCACGCCCATAAACACGGCCGAGAAGAAGATCACGGTCCAGGCGACCGTGCGGCGACGGTCCTGAACGGGCTTGGGGAAGTACACCTCGGTTTTCTTGGTGACGGGCGACTTGCGGAGGGCCGTGCCGTGCCTGTTGGCGACCCAACGGACCGGGAGTGCGAGACACAGCAATGAGCACGATACAGCAGTGGGCGAGCAGCTGCGCGGGTGCATCTGGCAAGGTGCGCCTCGACCGGACCCACAGAGTACGACAGTACAATCGACTTTTCTATACCCACCACTGGGCACGGCGGTTTTCGACGACTTTCATGTCCGTGACCTTCCACATGACCTTCAAGATTGCGTTCTGGCGCTTCCAGAACTCCAGGAACAGAGCAGACCTGGAGATGGGACACGATCAGCCGCCGTTGCGTACTCACAGCCCCACAGCCTCACAGCGATAGGAGCGAATCGTAATCGGCTTGTTGCCACCAAACACTCACCAGACGCCCATGAAGATCGCAAAGGGCAGCGTCAGGAAGTTGTCAAAGATCAAGAAGAAGCGAATGCTGATCTCGTTGTTGGCCTCGTCCAGGCTGTTGAACTTGATCGGGACCAAACTACCATAGATGATCCCGCTGATGGTGATGACGATGCCGACGATGGCAGCAAAGACTGTCCAGAGGGCATAAAAGTCTGGTCGAGCGGCGCCGCAATGTCCGGGTGAGTACGGCGGCCGGATCGCTGAGACACGGCGGCGCAGTTGCAGGGTGGGACGGCAGGAGCAAAAAAAAAAAAAACAAGAGTGGAACTTACTCAGCCAGGCAAAGTAGAAAGCAATCTTTTCGCCGAAATAGTTGCGAATCTGGCGCAGGGGAAGCGAAACCAGGATGTGGGAGTTGTTGATCTCGGTGAACATCACATGGCGGGGATTGGTCTCGCTCGATGCGCCCTGGTGATGCGCCGGTCCATCGTGGATAGCGAACACATCGGTGTAGACGCCGTCGGCAATCAGATTCTCGATGCCTGTAGTGCCAGACACAAATAGAAAGAGCAACAGGAGAATTGCAGTGAGTTCCAAAAGTCCATTGGCGATCAGCGAGGTCGCCTGCGCCGAGGCGGGCTGCTCCCTAGCCGGGGCCAGTATAACGGCTCTGAAACGCGAAACGTACCCTGGTTCAGCTTGCTGCCACCAAAGCCGCGGATCTTGATGCGTCGGATAACAGCGCCAGTCTGAAGCAAACAGTCCAGGCACGCAATGAATTTCCCACCCACACGGAATGTTAGTTGCGAGTTGGCCGCCGCGCACAAAGTGCTGAATGCAACAGATCTTCCACAGGCCGCCCAACTCGCAAACAGACGAGAGCGGCGACTCACCAGCAGGTTGCGGTGACTGTTGCTGAAGAAACGGATCTGGAGCTGTCCTTCGGGATCCATGCCGCCACGGAAATCGGCCACGCGGTCGCGGTGGAAAGGCTCGGCGTCGACTTGGATCGGCAGCGTCACGATGGCAAACATGTACCGAATCAGCGACCGGAGCTGGCGGCTGGGGCTCTCCGAGTAGTACTCCTCGTTCTCCTGATCAAAGGTCTTCTTGGTGACCGGAGGAGGGCCGTCCCGGATCCTGGCCGAGACGATCTTATCGCCCGATGAGGCTGCGCCAGCGTCGGAGCCGTTTCCGCCGGTGGGGACATTCGCGATGGTGTCGTTGGACTTTTCCTCCACCTTCAGAATGGCGACGCCGCCGCCCTCGATGGGGACGCTGACGGTAGCGACGTTGGCGTCGGGCTTCTCGTTGCGGCGCGGAGTCGCTGGAGTCGCTGTAAGGCCCTTCATCTTCATCTGCTTGGCATGCTCCTCGCGGACACGCTCGCTTCTCTGGAGCACTCGCTCGCGGATGCGCTCAAAACGTTGCTGGCATTACCGATCGACAGGAGCATGCAATCGCATACAAAATCGCAGGTAAGCATGTGGGCGAGGACAAAGACAAAGCGCTGAGAGTCCAGCACCGGCTGTGCTAATATATGCCCGCGGGACTCACCGTGACGGTGAGCTTGAGCTGGAGCTTCTCGGCCTCCTGGCACAGTTTGGCAAAAGGAATCAGAATCTTCACGTAGGTGGGACCATCCTCGACGTCCATGTCCTTTTCGCGGACCAGGAACAGGTTGTTGAGGAGCAGCTCGAACTCAAACTTTGCCCGAGCCTTCTGGAGGCTCTGGTCTCTCTCGGACGGCTTTGCGGCGCCATTGAGAGCCAGGTGCAGCGACGAAACCGAGGCCGAGGGCGAGCCGTGCTTGTGGTGCTTGGCAGGGGGGTCGTATTTGAGAACGACGTCCCAGTGGGTGTTGACATGGGCGTAGAGGATCTTGATGATGGCATCGGCATGCACAAAGACACCCTCTCGAGCGCCTGGCGGGCGGGATTGAGCGGTGGGTCCACGCAAGTGCGGTGTGGATGGAGTCGGTGTTGTGTCAACGGCGGGTTCCACGGCAGAGTCGAGGGGATAATTTCGGGTTCAGCAGGCCGAACACAGAGAGCGGGAGCAGATGAGCCGCCAAGCCGTGCAAATCACCAACTCCCAGTGTGCGGCGGGTCACCGGGCAGACAGCAGAGGGTTCATGGTCCAGCCGAGCGACCCTGTCTTGGCAGGGGAAAGGGAGGCGCCATGCCAAGTCCAGACACACATCACTCACAGAAATTCTGGCAGGCGTCGGCAAAGGTGGCTTGCGGATTCTGCAGCTTCCAGGCTAGGATCTGGTCAAAGGCGGTGATGTCGTCGTTGTAGACGAGGTGGATGGCGGTGCCCTTGTAGTAGCGGGTCGTCACAGCGGCCTCGAGGCCGAGGTCCAGATCCCCCTCGGGCTCGAACGACTCTTGTGCCAGCTTGAGCGAGACGGCCTCGTCGTTGGCGCTGCCGATGGCGATGCGGCTCTGGCCATGGTCGGGCGGAAACGACGCGGTTGTGATGATGGTCTGCGGGATGACCGGGTCGGCTTTCTTGGAAGCCATCTGCGGGGTGGATGTCTGCGGAGACGGGGGGAAGGGCGGTCGATCCGGCGGGCGAGATGGAGGAAGAGGGCAGGCCGCAGAACGGGCGGCGGGATTGCGAGGGACAGAAGGCCGACAAAGAGTGGACAGAAACAGGCGGCCATGAGCGCGGCGGATGTATGGAGTGCGCCACTGTTACTGTGGACGCGTGTGCTGTGGCAGAGCACTGTGTACGTGTGTGTGTGGTTGTGTCTGTGATTTGGGACACTGTCGTGCGACGCAGCACAAAACTCTGGCAGCTGTCCAGGCCACAGTGTAGTGGCGGCGATGGTACCACCAAGGTGGCGCCGTCTCCAAAAGAGCGACCCCGTGCAACCCCAGAAGCGCACAAGTCGCACGGGAGCGCGTGCATCCAGTGTGCATCCAGCGTGCACAACGCGACTCGCCACAGACAATCAGCCATGATGGATGCAAGCAGGCGTGAACATGGCATGTATTGGTTCTCCTGGGGGGGGGCAGTCGCGGGACATGATACGCAATGGCATCTAGAGGCGCTCAATGACGATGGACGAGGCAGCGCCGCCTCCGTTGCAGATGCCCGTGACGCCGATCTGTCCGGGCTTGAGCAGATGCACCAGGGAGACGAGGATGCGGGATCCAGAGGATCTGCAAACACCGAATGGCAAGCGCAGTTAGTGTCTCCAACCGGCATCTCGAGGAATGGCGGATTGCTCGCCGGGCCAACGAGCAACTTACCCGATAGGGTGGCCGAGCGAGACGGCACCGCCAGCGACGTTGATCTTGGCGGGATCGAGAGAGAGAATCTGGGAGCACGGACAGGAACCCCCAAGCCGCGTTATTGACTGCATCCTGGACGTCCATACCACGATCGACAGCATTACGCCACGATCTAGAGGAGTCACACCCATCGCTGGCGGCCAGGTGCCAAAGCAACGCAGTCAGAGCGAGCGCGATGTACCTTCTCGTTGGCTTTGACGACGGCACTAAAGGCCTCGTTGATCTCAAAGAGGCTCACGTCGTCCTTGGACAATCCAGCGCGCTTCAGGGCAATCGGGATGGCCAGGCTCGGAGCGATGGTGAACTTCTTGGGAGCAGTGGCGGCCTCGCCAAAGGACAGGATCCGGGCAAGAGGCTTGATGCCGAGCTCGTCGGCCTTGGCGCGGGTCGTCAGGATCAGAGCCGAGGCACCGTCGTTCAGAGTCGAGGAATTGGCGGCAGTGACGGTGCCTGCCAAACGAGATCGCATTCGTGTGTCAGGACATGGACGATGCCCCACTACTATCACCGCCAAGGGCAGACCTGCAGAATGGCATCTGTCGGATATGCGTCTCGCAGAGCGGCAACACTCCGCTGGGCTGTCGATGGCATGTCCACTCACCGCTCTTGACAAAGACGCCCTTGAGAGTGGGGATCTTGTCAAACTTGACGTTGGTGTACTCCTCGTCGCGATCGATGATCTTGTCGCCCTTGGGACTCTTGATGGTGACGGGGATGACTTCTTCCTTGAACAGACCCTTCTCCCAGGCCTCAGCGGAGCGCTTGTAGGACGAGATCGCATGGGCGTCCTGCTCCTCGCGGGTGATGTTGTACTCGACAGCCGTTTCCTCGGCGCAGTTGCCCATGTGCACCTGAAGTGAGCTGTGCGCATCAGTCTGTGGTCTCGGAATGGCACTGCCGGGATTGTGGGACATTCACCGACCCACGATCCGACAATGCTCCAATGCAGCCACTCACGCCAGTCCCAGCTCTCATCCGATATCTCGCTTCGATCTGCCGACGTCCTGCACTCCCCAATGCAACACCTACGTTGTTGTAAACATCCCACAGACCATCCTTGATGATGCCATCCTGGGCTGTCTGGTGGCCAAACTCTGCAAATCGCCATCAGACCACCGGTCAGTATTGTCGGCTGTGCGCTGGTTCCAAGCCACCCAGTGTGGATCGCATCGCTGTGTCTCGTGCTTGCTCTCGTTGATTCACTCCATGGCTTTCACCGCAGTCAAAACCAGCCGTCGCGATCTTCCGCCCGAAGCAGGTCCTGGCATGCCTCTCAAGTACTTACGGGCGCCGCGTGGGAAGTAAAAGGGCACGTTGCTCATGCTCTCCATGCCGCCGGCGACGACAACCGAGCGGTGTCCGAGGGCCAGAGTCTCGGCGGCAAAGATCACAGCCTTGCTGCCGGAAGCGCAGACCTTGTTGACGGTGGTGGCCTCGGTGCTGTCCAAGAGTCCAGCCTTGAGGGCAGCCTGGCGAGCGGGAGCCTGTCCCAGACCCGCCGAGACGACGTTGCCCATGAACACCTCCTCAACCTGCGCGACAGGGAGATTGGGGACCTTGGCCAAGGCGCCCTTGATAGCTGAAGGATCGGCATGCGGCGCAAATGGAAATTCCGCGATCAGCATCGATTTGGCGACCCGCGAGCTTCATGGGCGGCCGTTCAAACGCGCCATCGACACTCCCACTGGATTCCCAACCGACGAGATCACACCCCATTCTGGCCCAAGGACGATACGAAGTAACGGAATATCGGAGGTCAGAATTCACGCCAGGACTCACCAAGGGCACCGAGTTCAGTAGCCGTGAACTTGGCGAGCGACTTTTGGAACGAGCCGACGGGAGTTCGGACAGCAGCAACGATGACGACCTCCTGGAAATGGACCATGGATTGGATGTGAATGGCGTGAGACATATGCCTTGTCTGGCAACAACTGTCGCCCAAGAGAGGTGGTGTGCACCGCCAGCAGGAGCATCTGGAATGGATTGTCGTGCTCGATGCCCCAGCCACCCGCTTACGTTGTGAGCCCCAGTCGCAAACGAGCGAGCACCAGAGGCGCGGACGGCGTTGACAAGAGTGCGGCGAGAGACCAGCATGGCGAGACGAGGGGATATCAGATGTGGTTTCGGATGCGGAGAGTGCGTCGATCTGTCGAGGAGGAGTGCGCCGATCTGGGACGAAGAGCAGTCGATGCCGATGCCGATGTGGAGGGGTGGGCGTGCGAGGGCACCGGAACCAGCGTCTCGCTCGGCGCGTCTCGCCCCGTGCTTAGCGGCCTCTCGTCGCGTCCTCGCCGTGCCCTCGCTGCACCTCGGCCTCGCTGCGCTCCGTCGGAGTTTGGCGCCGCTTCGGGCGAACCAGGTCCGAGTTCCGAAACGCGCCGGCTGCGCCTGCCGGGTGCAACCAATCAGCGGCCGCAGCCACAAGAAGCCGCACCGTGGCTGGCCACGAGTCCTCCCGGCAAGTGTGTGTGTGTTTCGTCAACCAGCGTGTCAGCATTCGACACCACTGGATTCGGCCTTGAATGCACGGCAGATCGACCAAATGTATTCGGTGTTGTACTCCCCGCAATCAAACGACTGCCTGCTTGCCGCGACTTGCCCTCCATCATCGCCGTTGTGAGTCTTGGGACCCGCTGCAGATCTATGGTCTAGCTCCGGCCCTCGTCTATGCTTGCGTTCGAGAGTCGTGTTGTGACCGTGTCCGGCTTCGCTTGCCCTCGTCAAAATTGCGCACGAGTTCGTGGTAAAACAGCACCCCTAACGAATACGTGTGCTGGCCGATGCGTTCGTTGACGTCGTGCGAACCAAACGTTTCGTTCGAAAAGAACGGGCTGAATCGGAATATGTTGCTCGTCAGATTGCGATACCTGTTCGTAAGAGCCGTCAGAGTGGCGTGAGAATTCTTTTCGATCCATGCTTCTACGATAGAAGGGTGCCGCGTCGTTGTGCCCCGTCCAAGCAGTATGGAATCGACTCGCAGCCAAGTGGCGAGCAGTCGTCCTGGTGCATCCACATCATCGCTCGCGCTTACCACTTGGCGTCTGTGCTCCCCGGCTCGAGCGTCGGCGTGCCATACACCCGCTGATCAGGCATCGGGTGGTAGCTGCCATGTCGCCGAGGCTCAAACACATGCCGGATGGTGCCCACCAGCACGTCAAAGGGCTCGCTTCCAAAGCTGTCCGAAACGACGCTCGGCTCGACAGTGCCCCTCAGCACCCGGACCTCAATCTCGCCAAACGAGATCGCCTCAAAGTACTGCGCCCCGGAAAACTTGGGATCGCCGTGGGACGCCGTGTCGACTTTGCGGATTGCCGTCCGGATGTTGGTGTTTTCGTCGTACAGGAAGATCTCAAATCCAAAAGCCTCTTCCATCCTGCGGACGGTGTCGACAATGTGCTTGCGCACAGAGGTAGACGAGTCGAAAGAGGCGATGCGGTGGTTGAGGACCGCGCTGGCCTGGTCCGGCAGCGTATTCGACTTGTGGCCTCCCTGGATCACGGTCGCGGTTTCGGTCGTGGCCATCATCGAATACAAGACTGGCGACTCGGACAGGATCTTGATCAGAAACGTCCGCGAGAACGACCCGCCCATGATCAGATTGCGACGGTCCTGGGACAGCTCGACGGCACTTGGAGGCGCATGTTCGGCGTAGCAGCGCAGCTGGACCATGAACGGGTCGAGGTCGTGCAGCTTGGGTGTGAACCGGGTGATTTGTAACTGCCCGATGATGGCCGACAGAACGGCGATCGACGAGCGGATGGGCATGACGACCGATGATCCGCCAGGCGTCCGGACCGTGATCTGGATGTCCATGTATCCCTTCTCGGCCGTGCCTATGCTGGCAAAGTTGGTGTCGAGCTCGGGTCTGGATGGAAAGTCGGCAGTGGCGGTGGCAATGGCAATGGCAATGGCAATGGCAGCAGTCAGGTGCTGTGGTCGTACTTGGTTTCAACGGACAGAGTCCTTTGCCACCGGCGATGCCGCTGCTAACGCGAGTCTCACCGAATCATGGATCCATCATTCAGCACAAATTCGACGTTGCCGAGGTATCCGTTCGCTTCGAGGTATGCAGCGATTGCCTGGGCACCCGCCGACTCGGTGTGGCGGGGGCAACATTGAGATGAATCGAGTCCCGACCACGGTCGGTTTCCAAGGGTCCGGATAGGGGTTGACACGGCAGGATGAGCATTGTTTTCTCAGTTGTGCTACTGAAACCAACAGCAGTCGTTCTGCAACTACTCTCGATGGCGACACAGCACCGACCAAAGTCATCCATGTCACAGACCACGGCCGGCGGATGTTTGTGGCCGGTGACAGGAATCGCTTGTTCGCCGCCGCACTCGCCTCGATTGCAGCCCAGACGCAATACTTATCTCTTCGTCATGCCCGAATGCCATGATGATGGTCCGCCGGGGCTCAAAGCCCGTCGTCAACAGGCTCTCGATTGCCTCCAGCATCGCCATCATCGAGTTCTTGGCATCGCTAGCGCCGCGGCCCCAGATATACCCGGACGTGATGGTGCCCGAGAATGGCGGGTAGAACCACTGGCCGGCCGAGGTTGGGGAGACGGGGGCGACGTCTTGGTGGGCCGAGAGCATCATTGGTTTGAGCAAAGGATCGGAGCCCTTCAGGATGTACACCAGCGAGTAGTTCGCGACCTTGGTCCAGGCAAACTTGTCGTGGCTGCCGCCGGCATCACAGGGTTCGATAGACGGACGATCGGACCGAGCGGTGAATCGTTGTGTTGGACGCCATGGTTGAAGCACGATGATGTTGAGGGTCGATCGTCATTTGGAGAGTAGTGTGTCAGAAAGGCACATGGATAGCCACACTGCTCAATGCCCAACGGCGGTCATTCGGTCGAGCCGACTTCTGCAACACAATCCAAGGCTGCAGATGGAGGACGATCTGGACAGTCCATCAGCAGAATCGGCACATGCATCAATCCAGTGACCCCCCAAAGCCTCTCGCTTGGGCGAGGGGTCTGCATTCAGGGAGACCAGTCTGACTTACATGCGCGGGTATGAGCTCTGCAGGAACTGGTGAAAGCGGTCAAACTCGGAATAGTTTGTGGGATTCGACAGCCCAGCTCCGGCAACCGAATCGTACGAGACTGTTTGAAACGAGATGGCCTGGCCTAACCGCTTGGCAAAGAGATTCTGCCACTCGGGGTCGGTGAAGACTTGTGCGCTCCAGGGCTGGTGGCCGCTGGAGGTGTTGGTCGAGGGCGACATCGGGGGCGGCTGCGTGCAGTGGTTTGCCGGGCCCGACGATCCCGTCCGAACAAACATGACAGTCAGGAAGACAAAGACGCCCGCCGTGACGACGAGGTTGATGATCCATCGCCGATGAGCCACGAACCGGCTGCATGCGATGGCAAATGGCGGCACGATGCTGTTGTATGTTGGCGGCGGATCGAGGTCGTCGGTCGACTCGGTCGACTCTTGGCTCTGGGCAGGCTCGGGACGGGCTGGGGCCTCACGCAGCGGGAGATGCGACGAGCGTGCGGACTGACCGGGCTGGGCCGAGTCGTCTCTTGCGACGGATGTGTACGAGAACAGATTCAGCTCCATTTGGGTGAGATTTTGTGTGAAGGGTGTTGTGCGAAGGGTGCTGAATGCTGGATGGTGCTCTGGCTTGATATCGCCGACGGTTGGATCGGCAACCAGACCGACAGACACACGACTGCGCCGATGGACAGCGAGATCGACAGACAGACAGACAGAGGGCAAGAGCAGCCAACCCAGGATGAGGAGAAGCAGCCTCGCCAAGCAGCCGCGGATGCGCTTTGTGCTTGTGCTCTTGCCTTTTCGGCGCACCACGCTCGCAAACTCAATCAGGGAGAAGGTTCGGCGAGCCCGATCCAGCGGACGCCATCGGAGCTGGGGGGTGGGTTGGTGCCGAGGTGTGCTCCAGACTAATGCCCAATGCGTTCGAGACTAATGCCCAGTGCGTTCGAGACTAATGTCCAGTGCGTTCGAGACTAATGCCCAGTGCATTCCAGGGTCATTGCACTTGCATTCCAGGGTCATTGCACTTGCATTCCAATTGGCAGATCGGTCTGTTCATACACCCAGCCATAGCGCGGCCAGCCAGCGCCGGCTCGAGCCAGCAATCCGCCCTCGTGCGATTCGAGTGGCGGTGGGGGTGAAACGCCTTCAAAACGACCGCCGCGGCCGCTCCTGCCAGGGATCGCCGTCTTCTTCATCGTCGCCAGGTCCATCAATCCCCAGGCAATCCCAGGCAATCCCCAGGCAATCCCCAGGCAATCCCGGGCAACACCCCCCCCCAAGCATCACTCCCCGCCTCCCGCGCTGCCATGAACGCCCTGCTCGACAACCAGTGTCCTCTGGACGAGAACATCACCAAGCTCATACTCGGTGGTCTCATCTCCGTCGGCCTGTTCGCCTCGTACATCCCCCAGGTGCGTTTCTCTGTCGGTCATCCCGTCGCAGCGTCATCCCGTCGATTCAGGAGTCTGCGCCGATTCATTCCGACAGACACACCTCTGCCTGCCCTGGCTCACCCACTGCTCTCCCGCGGCGATCTTGCCCCAGGTCTACAAGCTCTTCCAGACCAAGACTTCCGAGGGCCTGTCCATCTGGTTCCTCTTCCTCGGATGCCTCGGAGTCACCTCGACCTTCTTCAACGTCCTCCTCCTGCAGTTCAACGTCGTCCAGTGCTGCACCCACGCCGTGAGTATCCCCCCCCCTGATGTCGTGCGACGCAGTGCTGTCGACGAGCGTCTGTGCCGTCCCGCCAATCTAACCGGCTGTCTGCTCCGCCCTTCATCAGTGGTCGCCCCTGCTCTGCGCCGAGAACTCGATGGGTCTCGTCCAGACCGCCGTTGGTCTCTTCTGCTTTATCGTGATGTGAGTCCCTTGCAACATCCATTCATGAGTCTCTGCTGATACGACCCCTGTCGGTCTTGCCTCTCCTCACCTCTAACGCCCCGACCCCTGCTCGTCTCCCGTCCGACAGTTTTGCCCTGTTCTTCTACTTCTACCCCCAGGACCAGAAGGTCACCCACCTCCGATCCAGCGTCACCGGCGAGATCCGCCAGGTTCTCTCCAAGGGTTACCGTGAGGATATCTACATTGGTGTTGCCAACCTGCTCTACATCCTCGTCGCTGCCATCACCGCCACCGTTCTGCTCGTTGGCCAGCTCGATGTCCAGTGGGTCGCCGGTGCCTTCGGCCTCATTGCCCTCCTCGGCTCGCTCTTCCAGTTTATCCCCCAGATCTGGCAGACCTGGACCACTCGCGTAAGTGTGCGGTTTGGCTGGTGCATGACTCGAAGCCGAATCCAGATCAGCGTATTGCCCTGCAGCCAAGCGGTGCCTCGTGGATCAACCGTATGTCTGATCCGGTACTGACGCTGGCCACCTTTTTGTCACATGAAATCCCTCACCCGCCACAACGCATCTCCTTTGGTCCACTATTACCTCCGCGCCTTTCTTCCTGGCGCGCGCACCCCTTTGAACGTCGTCTCGACTGTCGTTTCCTGCAGTCCGTCGGCGCCCTCAGTGTTCCCATGATCCTGATCCAGTGCCCCGGTAAGTATGCTGCCCAACATGGCTCGTGACTCCTCAACAGCAGGCTCTGTCCCCCATTGCGATGCCTGTTCACTAACGCTGCTGGGTGGCTGCTTTCGTGTGCCCCAGGTGCCTTTGCCTTTGCCTACTCCCTCTTCATCCAGCCCAACACCAACTGGACCTCTTGGGCCTCGTACTTTGCCGCCGGTGTCCTCCAGGTCGTCCTCCTGATCATCTGCGTCTTCTTCACCAAGAAGTCGCCCGAAGACCAGGCCGCCGCCCGTCCTCTCCTCCACTAAGCGCCACCGTCCCCATCTCAACCGCCGACCGCCTTATCTTTCTTTGCCATCTCTGCATTGTGTGCATGTCGATTTCGTGTTTTGTTTTTGACCATGTCTGAGTATTGGTGTGCGCCGGATGGACGGACTTTGCATTCGGCGCACAGTCTGTTGGGAACCACATGGGATTGCTGGAGAACAAGTTTCTGGCCCTGACCGATAGAGCAGAATATACTCGCTATTCAATATCTGCGGTGATGCAAACAGAACGGGAGGATGGGGCCGTAGTGTTCGGCCGCCATTCGCTGCAACTACGTGATCTCGAAGCTCGGGGACTTGGTATATCAACAGAAATACAGATACGACACGGGGAGGAGCAGGATCATGCCACTCTCACTTGACAGCCCCACAGGGTGATTCGATGCGATATCGTCAGTACCC
Source organism: Polychytrium aggregatum (assembly GCF_025602895.1). Classification (NCBI taxonomy): domain Eukaryota; kingdom Fungi; phylum Chytridiomycota; class Chytridiomycetes; order Polychytriales; genus Polychytrium; species Polychytrium aggregatum. Next base: position 23,933 of record NW_026516379.1, read on the forward strand.
GAGTACCGCCGCAACGGTGCTTTGTATATTGAATCCATTGGACACATTGGATATCGAACATGGCATTGCCCATCTTGGATGCTCGTCGTGTGATTTGCTTCATCGCTATGTCTGCCTGCATGCTTATTGTTGCATACTGGTTGTTGAGAAGCGACGCTTGGACGGGACATCCAGATCAGGATTAGTAGTCAAGCACCTCGAGGTTACGGATGGCATTTGCGTGGCCCTGATCGGCGGACTTGCGGTACCAGAATATGGCGGCGTCAACGTCTTTGGGAACACCGTAGCCGTTCTTGTAGCAGGCGGCGAGCCAGCACTGTCCTGACCGATTTCCCTGCTCGGCCGACTTGCGAAACCACTCGGACGCCTTCTTCATATCCTTGGCAACTCCCCATCCCCAATAGTGGCATACACCAACGACGTACTGCCCGTATGAATTGCCTTGGCCGGCTGATTCGCTAAGCCACTGAAGCGCCTTCGTTTTGTCCATCGAAACTCCCCCGCCAAAGCAATAGCACTCTCCGATCCAGTATTGGCTGTCGCTGTGGCCATCGCTGGCGAGCTGTTCAAAGATGGTTGCTGCCTTCTGTCGATCCTCTGAGGCCCCAAAACCGTTGACCAGACACACGGCCATGAGATGCTTGCACAGCCAGTCCTGGTCGGATCCCAACTGGCACAGCTCAAAGAACTTGCGGGCGGAGGTGTTGGATGAGGCAGTCGATTTCCATAACGCTGCCAAGCAATTGTCCTCGCCAAGTGAGAATTCATCCGACTTGTTTTCCCGAATGATCTTGATTCCCTTCTGTTTGTCCTGTTGGGTTCCCCGGCCAAGGTAGAACATCCACCCAAGCATGTGGGTGGCGATGGGCTTGAAGATCGGGTCGGTGGATTTGTTGATAACTTCCTGCCAGAACCAAAAGGCGCTGCGGTCGTTCTTGGCCATTCCCTCGCCAATGAGAGCAAGCCAAGCCATTTGGAAGCATGCTTCGAGGTTACCGCGGTCTGCAGCGGCCTTATAAAACTGGGCCGCGAGCTTCCAATCTCCGTGGCGGGCAGTCAGACCATCCGAAATGAACTTGGCCGCCTCGAGACAGGCTGCTGGGTCGCCCCGCTTGGCACGGGAGACCAATTGACTGGACAGATGTGGAGCATCGGCAATGTCGTCAAAATGGAGCTCATCAAGACGACTAGACTGGGACGGAGAGCGGCTGGTATCGATGCCGCTGGCCTGAACAGCAACACGATCGGCGGCCGGGAAAGCCGGTGGCTGTACAGGACGGTCGTATGGTTTGAGGGCGACAAGGATGTCCGGGAACGAGGGTCTGTCTGTGGGTTCGTGGGCCCAGCAGCGGTCGATAAGAGCCCAAATGTCGTCTGGGATGCCAGGGAACCGCTTGGGACGCTTGTGTTGGAGTAGCTGGGATATGATCTGGGCTTGCTTCATCGGAGCATTGTCCTTGGTGATCCAGGACTCCTTACCATCGTTGAGCACCTCGTACATGGTCATGGCGAACGCAAAAACGTCGGTATTCTTCGAGCTGCCGGCTGGCTCATCGTCCAGCATCTCTGGCGCCATATAGCCTGGGGTGCCGCCAGAAGAGCTGGAACCCTTGACTCGTGCGGCTGATGCAGATGTGTGTTTCGTTCGGGAGAGGCCAAAGTCGGTGATGACCGAGTTGAATGAGGCGTCCAGGAGGACGTTGACGGCTTTCAGATCGCCGTGGACGACTCTGTTGCCGTGGAGGTAAGACATGCCGGCGGCGACTTGGTAGAGGAGACGGAGTTTCTCTTTGACGGAACGGGGGTTGCTTGGATCCGAGACAAACTTGAGGAGGGTGCCGTTGGGCATGAACGGCGACACCATGAATGGGTGGATGGACTTGCCGCTGGCGTCCTTGTCACAAGCACCAAGCAGGGGCAGGATGTGTGGATGACTGAGGCGATGCCAGATGCCAATTTCCCGCTCAAAGTAGACGAGCGCCTGGTCATTGAAGCGGGAATGAAGCCTCTTGGCGGCCACTCTGGTCCCGTAGTATGAAGCCGTGAACACCTCGCCAAAGCCACCACTGGCGATGGGTTCGGTTGACCAGTCCGTGACGGCATCGTTGGGAATGAACCAGGATTGCGCATCGCTGTCAGGAGGTTCAAGACCAGCGGGAACGGGGGCTCTGCTGGCCATGTTGAGTATGTTGAATATAGAGGCTGGGCAGCTGGAGCTGGAGCTGGAGCTGGAACTGGAGCCAGGAGAGCGCTGGCAATAGATGAGAGTCGGCAAGGGACGCTGGCGGGAGAGCAAGACAAACCCTGGCAAGCAAAGACGGAGCACAAGGAAGCCCAAGCCACGCCATGCCATTCGGTGGAACTGGGTCGGGTGCGTGTCCCGGCCAGAGGGGGGAGCTCAGAGGAGGGCCACAAGAGAGCACTACGAGATATGTCTGGATCACGTGACATGATGAAATCCCGACAAGGCTTGCTGCGCGCTTTTCAGACAAATCAGACAGGTTGTCCAACGGGTAACGCGTACCCTGGTCACAACGAGATTTGCAGGCTCGATTCCTGCGATCGTTGATCGGGACAGCTGTCGGCCGCCCTGTGCCGCCTGGCCCGTCCCCATACGGTTACAGCGTATGATGCGACTCCTGGCCAGAGATTGCTGAGCGTGCTGATGGGGCCCAGCCAGTCGTTATCAGACTTCGTCGGGCAGTGTCGTTCCTTTTTGCTGAATTGTGACACAGGTTTCCAAGCCTCATCCTGCCCACTTCCTCAAGGATACCCACCTAATTTGGTTGTCCAACCGCGTCTGGAATACGGCCTTGCCATCATCAATCTGAGCGGACCCACGATGAACGATCTGCAACGATGCATGATGGAGACACTTCGATCCGCCCTCAACATCCGCCACAACATATCCGGGCCGGCGATACAGGCGGTCACGGGGATATACTCTATGTCAACTCGGAAACAAGTACTGACGATCAAGTGCTTCGGCCGCTGGTACGATCGCAGGGGCGACCCAGGCTTCCTCACGTCGCAGGTGCTCAGACACATTGCGGAGCTCCCAGCAAGGGATGCAAACAAAAGGATCCTCTCCAAGCTGACCGGAAACGCCACCTGGAAAGAGCTGGAACAGCAGCACAGAACCTCCCCAGAGCATTCAAGACCGGCCCTATTCGAGAAGGGGACAGGGACAGGCGTTCCCATCAAGAAGGCAATGATCATGCGCTTCTACGAAAAGGAAAGAAACCCAAACAAGGTGATGTCGATCGCAGGCACCTACAAATGGGATGGAGACCCTATCCTGACCGCACGGATGCCAGTGATATCAGTCGCTCAAGCCCGAAGAATGTTTCTCTGGCGGGCCGGAGGCTTCCCTCCCAAACCTGACGGAGCGTGCAGAAAGCCCGGACCCAATAGTCCCAAAGTTCCCGTGAACAGGAAACATGCGTCGAAATGTGTCCGAGCCAAGAACCGTCTCGAGCAGTACGTACACCCTGCGAGGATCCCCGAAGGCATCACGTACATTGACCTTGCAATCGACGCACTCCCCAAGCTGGCTCGAGTGCCCGCAAGACCAGCCACCATCGACCAGGAAAAACTGAGCAAATGGCGAGCCAAACGCGAACGAATCCTCAACAACAGACCAGCGATCTGGCTGGATGTCGTGGCGGTGTTGGATGACATCGCAACTGAATGTCTGTCGTGGACGCCAATCCCTCGGATACGCCACGCACGACAGTAGGAGCCTGAGGAAGTAATGCCACAGGCATACGCCAGCACAAGTCTGGACATGGAAGTCGGAGCTGCAGATTCCAAACTGTCACTGGATGGATGAGTTCGGCAAAACTTGACATCGCCGCAATGACGATTGTAAAATGTCCTGGTTGGCAAAAACCAACACCCAGTGCCAGTGCCCGCCAGGGACGCTAAGGCAAAGTCTTAATAAAAACCCACCCATTGACGACGCTGACAAATGGGTTGTGGGCAGGTGTCCCATTTCCCCTGAATAGAGTGTACGAGAGTGTATTGATGACAGGCCCACATTTGAAACATGGACTAACGGGGTGTTATGTGTCTGCCTTTTGGGGTGCGCTTCAGCTCTTGGATCGCTTTGGTCTTCGAGGGACGACAACAGTCATGAGATCACGCGCGGTGATCACTTCTCGAGGCTCGGAGGGATCCTCAGGCAGCAGATACGTCGATAGGGCCAATTGCCGGATCTCGTCCATAACAAGCATGCTTTCGGGAGACTCGTCGCCCTTGTATCGAGAGGAGAAGTGGTTCAAAATCAGCAGCTTTGCGCCGACGGCCCGCGCAAACCTCCCGGCCATCTGCGGGGTCGAATGTCCGTGCGCTATCGTCTTGACTTCGATCTCCTCGGCACTGGCGCCGTTTTGGCGGTCCTGCTCCAGACCTGCATTGGTGGCCTCGTGGATGACAACAGTAGCTCCCATACACACGGGGGCGACAGCCATGGAGTCGTGAGTGTCGCCGAGGATGACGATCTTGCGTCCCGGTGTGGGTTTGGACAGGAAGTCGTCCGGAACCAGCATCGTCTGGTCCGGCAGAGTCACTGTCGATCCGGCCTTGAGCTTGGCGAGAAGCGAAAGCGGGTTCCGGATTCCTTGGGCCTTTAATGCGTTGGCATTGCGATTCAGATGCGGCTGGATCGAGGCAACGTCCAGGTTGCCGGGAGCACTCTCCTCTTGCAAAATGTAACCAAGCGATGGGACGGTATGGGCGATGCTGACAACTTGAACGGCAAAGACTCCAAGATCGAGGGACCACAGCGATGCAGCACCGCTGCCGCAGGGGCTATCGGCGATCTGGTTGCGGCCTGGGAGCTCCTCCGGATGGAGATCTGCTTCGGTGGAGGATTCGGCGGTCTCGGGGTTGTCGTGAAACTCGTGCACTCGAAACCGACACGGCAGCCGAGAGCAGGAAGACCGCAGGGAGTTGCGAACAAACGCCCGGGTTCCAACGGGGCCGTAGATCTCGATCACCGTTCCGCTGCTGCTGTTGTTCTGGGTCGGGCCATCCTCCACGGCGTCGCTGTCGCCATCACCGGGGGCGTCGTCACGAGCGCCTTGCTTCTGGCTAACGGTGCAGAGCAAGCCCGGCAGACCAAAGACATGGTCCTGGACGCCGATGGATTGCAGTCGGCGATTCGTTGGGTGCATGTGTGCAGCGGAACCGGACGAGCGTGGTGAGTATGGAACGCAGAGCGCAGGAGAGACGGCGAGAGCGCCGCTGTCGACATGCACAGGAGCCAGTAACGTACCCCGTGCAGATGCGTGATGAAAATCCGCTCGATCTTGCCCAACTTGAGGTCGCTCCGGACCAGCTGATGCTGGGTGCCCTCGCCGGCATCAAAGATCCAGATGGAGCCGTCGACACGGAGGGCCAGGGAGGAGTGGCTGCGGGTGCGCGAGGGGATTGCGCTGGCTGTGCCGAGGAAGGTGATGTCGATGTCGACCGCCATGGGTTGGCTGTGCGGGAGGAACAATCGGCAAGATGGGCAAGATGGATGGGATTGGCAAGATGGGCGAGACGGATGGGATTGGCAGGATAGTCACCGATCCGATTACGTCCGCTCCGCGCCACCGCCGCCACCCACATCGCCCTCATGGAAGCATCAAGGTGGCCTCGACAAACGAGTTCAACACCTCGCAAGTGTGGTCCAAGTGCCTGGAGCCAGCTCGGCTGGAAGGACTCGATACGCCCAGTGTTGCGAATTCCCACTTTGTCAGGAGCTGCAAGAATCTCAGCTGCCGGACAGTTTTTTTTTTATTTTGTTTCAATAGCGCACCTTTATTTGCGTGCACCTGCCCTCAGCATCACTGATACTCGGCAAAGCGTCGTTCTGGAAGGTGGCTATACGCCTCCTCCCCTGGGCTATCTTCTATGGGTAGGTGCTGCCCACCCAGCAAGGACTATTGTCAGCTTCCCAAAGATTTGTGAGATCGTACCCAACAGCGCATCTACATCTGTGTCAGTTCTCACGAAGCGCACCATCCTCTTACTGCTGTCGTATCCAACAGGTCTGAGGAGGTCGAGGATCTTGTCGATCGGTCCCACGCTGTCGTGCGTCGGTTCCTCCCACTCTGGGTGTCGGTCTTCGTACTCTCGGACCACCTTTTTTTTTTCTCTTTCTTTATTGTGCGCCGCCGTGGCGGCGCACTAGCCATCAGGACCCCGTGGTCCCCGGCATCTCGCTCTTCATGGAGTACATCGAGTGTTTAAAAGTCCCACTCAGGAATGTCGCCGGGCCTGGCTTGCCATCCAGCGAGTCTCCACATCAGGGTATGGAAGATCTGTTCCAGATCAGTCCACAGACCGTTGAAGGCCTGTCCCACGATGGGTTCTTCGTATTCCAGCTTGCCAACCTCTCCCAGCATATCCAACAATTTATCAATAGGCCCGACACCTTCGGTCTCGGGCTCGGTCCATCCAGTGAAGATATCCTTATAACCCTGTTCCAGGGCGTCCAAGGCGTCTTCCTCATCCACACACGTCTGTGCGTGGGATCTGCTCAGTTCGATTCGGCCTTCGCCGTTGCGTTTGCACTTTTTGCAGAGGCGGTACTTGCCGTGTGGGTGCCCGGGGAATGCCCCCAGTCTCCACCACACCATTACTACGTGTAGTCTTCGTGGGATGCTTGGTCCAAGTTGGGTCCAGACTCCCGACATCTTTGTTCTTGGTGTGCACGCAGCCGTCAGCTGCTGTCCTCGCTTGAACGATGTGTGGGCATCGTGGGTCAGCATGAGTGTTTTGACCGACAGAATCTGTGTGCGATCCGTGGTCGAGTCGTCGTCCTTGGCAAAGGCCATGGACATCGAGAACGTGGTGTTCTTCTCCTTGCGGGTGCAGGTCAGGTTCCATTGGATGCTTTCGTAGAAGGACTTGCCAAGGTATGACTGGTCCTTCATCGCCGTGGATCGGATAAAGCGGGTGATGAGGGCGATCATCTTGTCGTCGTGTGTGGCGACGTCTTCCCATCGTGCTCGGCATTGGATGCCAAGGACCTTGGCTCTTGTCGCCATCGTGGGTAATCCGCAATTGAGGTGCAGTGCTCCGTGTGAAGTCGTGTGAGCTGTGCGGAACAGTAAGTTCAGGCAGAAGGTTTGTGTCCGGTGGAGCCGCTTCTGTTCGTTCTTTGGGATGGCGTCGAGGGCGAGGCCGTATTCCATCATCGGCCGCAGGAACGTGCGGTATGCAATCGTTAGGGTCTTAGCCGTGAGGTTCCCAAGGGTCAGGCCCATCTTGGCCATGTTGGATGCTGCTTCTCTTGTCCTGGTCACCATTCGGTCGACTTGTTTGTCGATGCGGAATCCATTGACGTCGATCATGGCGCCGAGGTACTTGAAGATCTTGGTCTCAGGGAGGTTTTGGCCATAGAGGCGCAAACCCGTTTGTTTGTCGGTGCAGTGGTCTGAGAAGATGACCTCGCACTTTGGGGGTGAGAACCTGTACCGGTTTCTCCGGCTGTGGGCCTCGCACAGATTGAGGAGTGGTTGTGCTTGTCCAGGTTTACAGATCAGGACACCGTCGTCGGCGAACCACAGTGAGTTCACTTTGATGGTGGCCCCGTTGTGTCCCTGGAGGGGGGTGCCTCCCATATCTCGGAGGCGTCTTGGTAGATCGTCGATGAAGGCGCTGAACATGAGTGGGCTCAGCACCGATCCTTGGATCAGTCCTTTCTGGAGCCATACTGGCTTGGATCTTCGACCCTTGCTGACCATTTGGATGGATACCTGGTCAAACATGGCTTTGAGGAAGCCGAGGGCGATGCCGTTCATTCTTCGCTGCTTGAGCTTGGTCCAGAGTCTCTCGCGCCATACTGTGTCATAGGCGGCTTTGATGTCGAGGAAGATCAGAGAGTACTCCTCACCGTTCATCTTGTGGTGCTTGATCAGGGTGTCCAGGGCGACGATCTGGTCAAAGGTTCCTCGTCTGGCTCGAAATCCGCCTTGGGCGACGTCCATGTCTCCTGCCTGTTCTGCCAGGAAGGGGAGCATGATCCTTTCCACGATCTTCCTTCAAGTCTGAGTGAGACCGATAGGGCGATACATGGCCGGGTCCAGGGTCGATCCCTTCTGCTTGTACACTGGGTGGATCAGCACGCTGTTCCATTCGCTTGGCACCACACTGGCCTTGAGCGCCGCCATGATGATCAGGCAGAGCCACTCGGCTATCACTGGTGCGACTCGTATGAGCATTTCGCTCTTGATCTTGTCGGATCCCGTTGCCTTGCGGCGTGGTGCCTTCTCGATGGTCTCTTGGATGTGCTCCAGCGATACTTCTGGGAGCCGGTTGTCGGGCGGTAGGAGGGTCGCCTCCGTGCTCAGGGGTGGTGGGGTCATACTTCTGTCGTACTCTGTCCCGCTGTCCTGCGAGGCAGAGGATACCTTGCCAAAGTGCACCACGAGTTTCTCGAGAGTCGGATCCGAGTTGTCAAAGAGGTGGGATCCTTCCCTCTCCTTCCTCGTGCGCATCGCTCCGATGGTCTTGGTCATCTCGGAGCACTTCTGGGTGTCCATGGTGGCCATGGATTCCTTCCATGACCGTATGCTGTTCTTGCGCTTGAGCTGGGTGATGGCCTTTCTCGTGGACCGGAGCTGACGACGCAGGTCGTCCAGCTCTTCCGTGTCGTACTCGGGGGTCTGGGCGAGCATTCTGCTCAGGCATCGCCGTTCTCGTTCCAGGCGTCGAATTTCGGGCCCCTGTGTGCCCTCGATCCGCCCAGGGCTGATGCTGGATGGCCCCTTGGTAGGTTTCTGTTCTTCTGCGCTTTGGCGACCATTGCTGGCAGTGGGCCAGTGGGCGGGATGTGGTTTGTTCTCTGGTGTGTGTTCTCTTGCTGGGGATCCCGCGAATATCGAGATCTTGTGAGAGCTGGGTGATCCCTGGATGCTGGTGGAATGGGGAGAGGTGCTGTTAGAGTTTGCTGGCCATGTGGTGACCCGCACCATGACGATCGATCAATATCAGCGATTGTAATGGAACAGTACTGATTTGCATATTGAATGTATTGAATATATTGAAGGTCAAATATAACACCACACGGCCGCTGTCGCTTCTTCGGAACTATTTTACAAGTCCACTGTGTGGTATCGTGATGTCTGGGAAGGGTATTTGAGGCGCGGTTTGCTTGACTTCTCAGGTTATATGCTCAGTATCGCGACTCGGCTGTTTGGGATTGGCACTTGAAAGTGGGCACAGAGATCAGGGCCACTTGCCGAGGTGCTCGAGGTTACGGATGGCAAGCTTGTGACCCTGTTCAGCGGACTTGAGGTACCAGAAGACGGCGGCGTCGATGTTCTTGATGACACCTTCACCATTCTTGTAGCGGTGACCGAGATCGCACTGTCCATATCGATTGCCCTGCTCGGCCGATTCGCGGAGCCATTCGACTGCCTTGGTTTCGTCCTTGGCGACTCCGATTCCAAGTATGCAGCACACACCGACCCACCACTGCCCAAACGAGTTGCCTTGGCCGGCTGATTCGCTGAACCACTCAAATGCCTTCTTTCGGTCCGGTGATACTCCCCCACCGCATCGATAGCATTCTCCGATCCAGTATTGGCTGTCGCTGTGGCTGTCGTTGGCGAGCTGTTCAAAGATGGTTGCTGCCTTCTGTCGATCCTCTGAGGCCCCAAATCCATCGATCAGACACACAGCAACGAGATGCTTGCACAGCCATTCACGATCTGATCCAAGCTGGCACAGCTCGAAGAACTTGCGTGATGTGGGAGATTCAGACTTGATGTCATTCCATAGCGCTGCCAGACACTCGTCCTCTCCGAAAGAGAACTCATCCGATCTGTGCTCTCGGATGATCTTGATACCCTTCTGCCTGTCCTGCTGGGTGCCTCGGCCAAGGTAGTGCATCCACCCAAGCATGTGGGTGGCGATAGGTTTGAGGACTGGGTCGGTGGATTTGTTGCTGACCTCCTGCCAGCGGTTGAGAGCATCTTTATCGCTTTGCTCGACACCATGGCCAATGAACGAGAACCAGCCACGGAGGAACACGATATGGAGTCGGCCATCTTCTTCGCCATGATCTGCAGCCTTTGAGTACCACTCGATGGCTGTGTTCAAGTCTTGATCGACGCCTTCGCCATCCTCGTAGCATCGACCGAGGGCAACTTGGGCCTGGGGCATCTCACGTTCAGCAAGACTGCGGTACAACTGGACAACCTTGGTGTGGTCTTGGTTGGTACCGATGCCATCGTGATAACATCCAGCCAGATGGAACTGGGCCATTGGATGATCAGCTTCGGCCGCCCTCTCCAGATGGCGTACGATTTGCTGGCAGATTACGGGCTGCCTGGATTGGTCCACGGACTGCTGGCCACGGAGATCGGCTTGGAGGATCCTTGCCAAGAAGAATGATGCGGCAACATTGCCCTCCTCGGCTTGATCTTCAAGCCAGGAGCGGTCGGTTGTCTCTTGATCCTTGCAATGAAGCGATATGGCGATCTGGTCGCTCGGCGTGAGGCCGATCTGCAGCGATCCATCAGGACGACACAAACCTGCATTCTGGCACCAGGTGTGGAAGCGAGCCACCCCGGCTCAGGAGAGGCTGCGCCCGTTTGCACACTCGGAGCAAGGTTTTGGTGGTAATCAGGTCGAGGACAAGCTGGAAGCCCTCGTTGCAACAGATGATGGTGAAGATGTCTGGGTTGTGGTCATCCATGGCCAGTCGAGTCATGTCCCAAGAGGAGGAGGCAGAGAGGCAATGCCTTGGCTGGAGATGAGAGGAAACGAGGGCTCTGCGAGGAACGGACGATGCAGTCGAGGGAAGAGGGGAGAATCGATGAGAAACCCGGACGAGTGGCAATGCATACACAAACGCAAGCCACACCCCGCCTCAGAAGCCGTGATCGCCGAGATGGCAGGGCGACCGCTCAGATGGGTCCAACTCCACTGGCATGAACCCGCACAGCCAGGCGCTATCTGCGGCCCTGGAAGGGCCATGCTCCACGAGTCGAGACGAGTCGACCGACTTGGAGGCAGCACAAAGCACATTATGGATAGAGTCTCATCCTTGGTATGAACCGATTGCATTGCGGAGCACGAATGAAGTGTGCCCACAAACGAGGCTGCCTCTTCGGCCACTGTAAGTCTCCAAGTGTTCGTAAAACAAAGCTCAAGCATGCCTCGGACAGAGACCCAGAGCAGCCACCGTGATGGACAGACAAGATCCGCGAACCGCCGGGCGGTTCAAGCAGAGGAATCGAATAATACGGCACCCTCACAAAGAACAACACTCATACAAAAAGGAATGTGAAAGAACCACCCATCGAATCATTGCCGAATCACCGCCTGCTGATCAGCGGCGGCCGGTGCGGGTGAAGATGCTGACTTCGGGGTACTCTTCGTCCTTGAGTTCGCTTGACGGGACCTTTGGCTCGCCCAAGAAGCGAGCGTGATAGAGGTAGTTGAGACACTTTTTGACGATCGTCTCTGACGAGGGACAGGGTGTTGGGTAGATCGAGCGGGTGTTGGCGTTGTCGACCTTGAAGGACATGTCCATCATGATGTGCATGAGCGGGAACAGGGCGTTGTTTTCAAGCGAAGGATTGGCCTCGAGGAGAGCTTTGAACTTTTCGCGGGTGTCGAACAGGACCGGCCACCCACAAGCATTCGCGATCTCAAACACGCGCTTTTCGGTGATGATGCTTTGTGAAGAAGGGGTGTGTGCATGGTATGAGTGATAAGCGGACACTGATGGCAGAGCCCTTTGCAGTCGACATTCTGCACAAGGCATTCTGCACATGGGATTCTGCACATGGCATTCTGCACATGTTTTCGCAACACATCACACCACACATCACATTGCACACTACACATCACCATTCCTCACCTGTGCTCCGAGTCGCTGATGTGGAACACAAACTTGGACAGGGACTCCTCCGAGCCGGCAATCTCGGCAACCACCTTGGCGACATGGTCGACGGGATCCATGGTCATCGTGACGGGAGTGGCGTGCGAGGGAGCAACACCGAGCTGGATGCATCCCTTGACATATCGCCAGATGTAGTCGTCCGTGTTGGACACTGGGGCGATGGAGGGTGTGAAGGTGTCAGTTGGTGTCAGTTGGTGTCAGTTGGTGGATGAGTAGCACTTGACAATCGAGACCATCGATTCATGGCCAGTCCATGGGACAAATGAAACATCTCCACCACATCACATCTCCATCACACCACACCACACCACATTCGACTCACCTCCGTACTGGCTGTCGCCGACGATGCCAGCTGGGCGGATGATGGTCACCGGCACTCCCCTCGATCTTGCCTTGTTGGCCAGCTGCTCAGAGACCCACTTGGTCTGGCCATACCCGCCAGAGATGTTCCAGGCCGAGTAGATCGTCTCCTCGAGCGGCTTGTCTGCCTTCTTGGCCATCGGGATCGTGCCGATGGTCGAGATGTAGTGCACCACCTTGAGGTGGTGGGTTGTGGCCAGTCTCAGGGCCGTCGCCGTACTGAGGACGTTGGGTCCCCTGAGTCTGTCATAGTCATACAGCCAGTGGACCTCGGCGCCGTTGTGGACAATCATGTCGGTCTCCTCGCTGATCTGCTTCCATCGCTCGTCCGAGAGTCCCCACTTGTCCTGCGACAGGTTGCCGCACAGTCCAACGAGTCGAGACTTGAGGTTGTGGTCAAGGAAGGCTCTCTGGCTCGGATCGAGGACCAACTTCTGAGCCGTGTTGATGATGCGGTCGATGGCGGCCTGCTCGGTCGGGGCTCGGACCAGGCAGTTGATCTTGGCCCGAGGGAACTTGTGTGCCAGCTCAAAGACCAGGAAGGCACCGAGGAAGCCAGTGGCACCGGTCAGGACGATGCCGCGAGGGTCCTTGGGATAGACAAACGGAGGGAGACCCTCGGCCGTCACACTCGCATCGTCGAGCTTGGCGGCCTCAGCAGCCAGATGGACGGTCGGGGGAATCATCGGCCTGTCGTCGAGAATGTCGACGACCAGCTGGGCAACATCAGTCGGTGTCATGGCGTTCGACAGGAGGATCAGTGGCGAGATCTCGACATTGAACTCGTCCTTGATGGCGAGAGCCAGACGGCCGACACTCAGCGAGTCAAAGCCGACACCGCCGATGTAGTAGTTGCGGCCGTCGAGGGCGGCAATGTCGAGGATCTGGCTGCCGAGCGCCGAGATCTTGACGGCCGTGCGAGACAGGGGAGTGTTGGCGAGTTTCAGGGGAGGATAGGCAACCGACTTGCCAAAGCTGTCGGCATCCTCGGCGATGCGCCTGAGCTTCTTGAGGTCACGCTTGCCCGAGTCGTTGAAGGGGAACTCGTCGAGCTCGAAGCAGTTGTGGATCGGGAACTTGGCGACGTTCTTGAGCGCAAACAAGTCCTCGATATATCCGATCGTCTCGCCAGGGGTAACATTCGGGTTGGATCCTTTCCGAGGGACATACAGCATTACAATCTTGAGCTCGGAGGTCTGGATGAAAATGCAGTCGCTGATGGTCTTGGACATGTGCTGGAGAACCAACTCCTCGAGGGCGTTGAGGTCGACATAGACGCCGTTGACCTTGATCTTCTGGTCGAATCTGGAGCACGATGGTTTGTGAGTGTGAGTGTGAGTGTGAGTGTGAGTGTGAGTGTGAGTGTGAGTGTGAGTGTGAGTGTGAGTGTGAGTGTGAGTGTGAGTGTGAGTGTGAGTGTGAGTGTGAGTGTGAGTGTGAGTGTGGGAATGGATGGCGTGAGTACTCCAGATACCCAGATACGGGACGACATGAGTACTCCAGATACCCAGATACAGGATGGCGTGAGGTCCTCAGCATACCAGATATACACTCGTCATCGATAAGAGATGCAACACCCGGCCATCGACCTCACCTTCCAACCACAGTGAACTCTTTCTCGCCAACCATCTCGACCCAGTCCATGGTGCAGACACGGGGCGAGCCGTCCTCAAGGAAACCAAATGAGGCGAGCTTGTCATTCGGATTTGCACTGACAAAGCTCGGGTGATCTTTGATGGGATGGTCCTTGTCGACGGCAAAGACGAGGACGCCGCTCTTCGAGACACTCTGGTCGACGATGCTGCCCTCCTCGTCAAAGAGAAGGCAGCGAATTCCGGGTTTGGCCAGCTTGTAGACAAGTCTCTTCGGAGTCTCCTGTGACGGAAGGATATGTAGCAGCGCCATACCACCTATCAAGCCAGACTAGCGGACATCCAGCAGAATTAGTGAGGAAAGCCAGCCAAAGGCAAGCTGACTCGACGATCATCGTACCTCACTCGATCCATAAGCACAAAACAGCACTGCGTTTGGACAGAGATTCCTGGCCTGCTGCACGAGGGAGGGCGGAACAAGCTCCGATCCGAAGCCAACTCGTTTCAAGCTCTTCCATTGGACAGAAGGTGTCCGTGAAAGGGCCACCCCAAAGATCATCTTCATGAACGACGGGGTCTTTGAAATGGTACCGTGGTTAGCAAAGCTGTGCCGTCCGATTCACGATCGGTGCCCCCTGCACTACATTCCTACCAGGAACATGTACTGGAGGCCATCATCCATCATTTTGATGACGCTGAGCACTTTCTCCAGCGTGTTTGGCGAGGGCTTTGGGATCCACAGCGAGCCTTTCATATTGATCGTGTTGTACATCAGGGCCTTGGTGGTTCCAAAGGACGGACACTGTCGAGCATACTGGATCAGGACGACATGAAGCAAAGTGACGCCATCAAAGCAACGTACCTGAGAAAGAGCCACGCTTGTATAGCGCGAGCCCAGTGTCGCGCGGCCGGCTGCTGCACCCGAGTGTGTGGCTTTGTAACTAAAGCGATTGACAGGTCAGGAATGTGCTATAAATACGTGTGCCACAGAGCTCGCACACCGTCCGAGCAGATCACGTACGTCTTGGGAACACCTGAGGGACAAGGCCGCAGCTGTTAGAGCGTTCGGCAAGGCCATTCGAGTGCGCTCGCTCTGCGGATCTGCAGCCGCCTTACCCGTTGTGCCTGATGTGCACGCATAGGTCACAAACTCATCGAGAGGCTCGCAGGCTGCCAGCGAGGGAGCCGGAACTTCGTCCATGAGAGGAAAGACCGAGCCATCGACAAGCTCGACGCCTTCGGTGCGACCAGGCTTGGTGTGATGGAAGAGGATGTACTTGATTCCGTGTCTGCGTCGGGTGCGATTGTCAGTGCCACATCCAGATCTGGGCGCCGCAGCCTCCAGTCGAGTCCCCGGTGCCATCGTGCTCACCCACACGACAGCAGTCGACATCGTACCGTTGACAAAGAGCCTTGCGGGCAGCAGGGGGCAGGTTGAGTCCAAAGCAGAGCGATTTCCTGGGAGACAGCTCGGAGGTGAGTGTCCATCGGCCCAGCCCAATCAAACACAGCACCGGTGGCCGCGGCCGATTCATGTGCAGCCCGGGTGGCCGATAGCTCCGATCTGGGCGAGACTCACTTGCCGAGAATCCACAAAGCAAACGAATAGAAAATCCAGTTGGCCTCGGCCTCGCAGAAAGCGCCAATGACCTCGTGGCCGTCGTCGTCCCAGCCAGGGAGAGCCTTGAGAGCCTGGGCGATGGAATAGGCCCGCTTCCACACCTGCAGATAGGTATATCGCTCTGAGGCGCCGCTCTCGTAGGTGTTGATCAGGAGGGCATCGGGCTCGTCGCGAGCCATGCTGACGAGACGCTCGACGGGATGGAGCCAGGGGCCAAAGGCATCGGGCTGAGGACGAAACGTTGGCTGCTGGGAGGCAGAGACATTCTGGTCCTTGGAGGGGTTTGTGGACCCTCCAAAACAGCAGGAGAGGGCCCTGAGCATGCTGGGGTGGGATGCCGGCGACGAAAGGATACCAAAAGTGCAGGCGAACCCAGCAGAGTTCCGACGGCCAGAGGAACAGAACTGGCTTTATATCTGGATCGGCGGTCGTTTGCTGTTTGCTGTTTGCTGCTCTGTGCCTCAGCAGTGGGTCGGACTGAGCGACACTTGGCCCTGTTTGGAACGTGCCTGTTCCACACGCCGCTGCAGCTGTTTGCCCCGAGAAGTGCAAATCCGCAACTCGGCAGTCGTATCTTTGTCTCAGTGCCAGGCGGTGATCGATGACACTCGGGCTCGTGCGGACGACCATCACCACGAGGATCCCGATGTGCCAGCACAAGGCGGTCTGTTGAAGCATGGGTCGTCCAGCACGGTCCTTCGTGGGCACTTCCGAGGTTCTGCTTGACAGAGCGGGATTGTCGGTGGCCTGCGGTCAGAATATCTTCGCAACCATGGGTGCAGCATGCGGATGCCAAGTCGACTTGGATGCATTCCCCGGTCATGGTCTGGAACAGTCGCTCGCTTGCAGCCCCCGCCGACACCCAGCAGGCCGACGGCGACCAGCAATGTGCATGGCCATCTCTTCCACAGAGAGTGCTCCACATGCATGCATCGTGCGTCATCCAGAGGCTCTGCATCCTTCCCGCTCGCTCCAGCACCCTCTCCGCGTCGGCATCCTGGCTGGTTTCGCGGTTGGTATCCTGGTTGGTATCGTTGCTGTTTGATCCAGGGTCATGTTTCGATGCCGTTCCTTGTGCGGCCGGATCGCAGCGCTGATTGGCGGCGATGGGATCACGGGGAGAGCCATCCTGGCTTGGGCGGCGTTCGCGTCGTTTCCAGCACATTCGAGGACCTGCGTTGATCCTCGGGCGAGTGCGTGCGTGCGAAATATTGCCACTTGCAGTCGTTCCGCACAGCACCGGATGCATGCCTTGGGCATACGGCCCTCGAGATATAAATTGCCGCGGGCACCTCGGCAAGGGAGGTCCGTCGCTAACTTCAAGCAAGCAAGTCTCTCAGCTCACTCAGCCCACTCACTCAGCCCAGCACTTCCCTCTCAACATCGCCATGAGCCTCTTCCTCTTCAACTCGGACCCGTTCTTCCAAGATCCCTTTGAGTACGAGCGCCGCGTGTTCGGCCGCATGAACCGTCTGATGAACCAGCTGATTGCCGACGACCGCCTCGCTGCATCTGCACAGGAGGGCGAGAAGCAGCCTGAACAGTCCTCGGGCAGCCAGTCCGGCAGCCAGTCGGAGGGCCAGTCGGTGTCGCGCCCGGCTCCCAGCGGCTGGGGATTCTACAAAACCCCGCGCCTGGATGTCATCGAGAACGAAACCGAGTTTGTTGTCAAGGCCGACCTCCCCGGACTCAAGA
Organism: Polychytrium aggregatum; assembly: GCF_025602895.1. Classification (NCBI taxonomy): domain Eukaryota; kingdom Fungi; phylum Chytridiomycota; class Chytridiomycetes; order Polychytriales; genus Polychytrium; species Polychytrium aggregatum. The sequence continues at coordinate 41,109 of NW_026516379.1, forward strand.
AGGTAGGCGTCGAGTTGCATGTCCATCCGCAGCAGGGGATCTTGTCCATGCCTGTCCATACTTGTCCATACCTGCCCGTGCTTGCCCGTGCTTGTTGCAGCCGAAACAGCACTTCCGACTCACGCAACCGCACATGTGTTCCCACCACAGGATGACGTCCATGTGTCGCTGCTCGACGATGTGCTCACGATCGAGGGCGAACGCCGCTCCTCGCACGAGGAAAAGAAGGACACCTACCACATGGTCGAGTGCTCGTACGGCCAGTTCCAGCGCAAGATCCGGCTTCCCCCGACTGTGGACGCCCAGAGCATCCAGGGCAAGATGACCGACGGTGTCCTCGAGCTCAAGATTGGCAAGAAGGCACTGCCGCCTCCTCCCGAGGCCAAGAAGATTGCGATCAACTAGAGCCCGTGCCAGTGCAAGCCCAGCAATAGTTGCGCTGTGGTCTCTCTGGAGACCGCCACAATCAACATCCATCGGTTGCTCGACACGATTCAAATGTGTGTTCCAGCACTGTCGGTCAGGGGGCAGCTCCTGCATACCCATGACAATTAGTGAATCTTGTCTTGCTGCTCGGTTCGTCTTGTCATTGTCAATATACACTGTGTTTGTGTCTGAACGAGAGGATATGTTCCACGGTCGAACCACATCATTCCCCCTATCAAGCACTTGGATGTTCCAGGCTCCCCCTGCCACACTTGCCCATGCCGAGCCCATGTCCCCAACAGCCGACCGCGCGCCTCAGTCACATGCCGACGCTGCCCCCAACCCCATGGCTGCTGATGTCAGCGGCGGCCACGCGTCGCTGTCCCCACAAAACGGGTTGGGCCAGCGAGCCAATCCGCAGCCAGCCACCAGCCGCCCTCTCGCTCTCCTGCTCTCGCTGTCCTGCTCTCGCCCTCGCTGTCCCACACAATCTCCCACCCAGTGGCCTCCTCGCTGCGCTCTCGCCGTGCTCTCGCTCCTCGCCACCCCGACGCGAAAAAATCGACTTTGCGTCGCCTTCCCGTCATCAAAGCGCCGTCGACTTGCCGACCCATTCCACCGACCCATACATCCCGCATCCGCTCGCTCATTCCTGCTGCCGCTCCTTCGCCCTCTCACCCCTTTCCCGTCTGCCCTTTGCATCCAGTGTATGTCGAGTGCCTTGGCTCTGCGCACTGGCCTGATTCGATCTTGTTCCTGGTCCCGATCTCGCTGCGTCCTCCTCCGTCTCGTCCTCCTCCGTCAGTTCCGATCATCGGCCCCAGCCTCCCTTCCCTACATTCCGCGCCCTCACCCGCCCTGCTCGCCCATCTCCATCGCCCGTGCCCATCTCTCCCAGCAGGACCTGCGCCTCTCCTCCTCCACCATCAACACCATGTCCGCACAGCTTCTCAATGGCAAGGCCCTTGCCGAGTAAGAATTGCATCCGCCAGATCCGGGGCTTGCAATTGCATCCATGATCCTGCATGGAATCGTCCTTGTGCTCTCATTGTAATTGAACCGTGGACTTCAATTGGGGTCAGCTCGCATCCGCCCGTCGCTCATACTCCCGATCCCTCTCGCCTCGGTCGCATAGAACCATCCACCTCAAGCTGCGACAGCAAGTCGAGCAGCTCAAGACTGTCTACGATGGCTTTGAGCCGCATCTGGCCATCGTCCAGGTCGGCGACCGCGAAGACTCGTCCGTCTATGTCCGCATGAAGCAGCAAGCCGGAGCCAAGGTCGGTGTAGCGTCATTCGCTGGGTCTATCTGCGATCAGGAGCAGAGCGTCCGTCATCGGTGCTTTCTGCTCTGGTTTCAGGCCCATTGATCCGCGAGCTTTCTGACCGTCAACACCCCTTGCCTTCATCACACTCTTCTCTTATCGCCTTGCTTCCCCGACTGCAACCGATCCTTCAACAATCCAGATCGGTATCCGTGTCACTCACCACAAGCTGCCCGAGACGACGACCCAGTACCAGCTCATGCAGGCCGTCCAGACCCTCAACAACGATCATGCCGTCCACGGCATCATTGTCCAGCTCCCGCTTCCCAAGGACCTCGACGAACAGGCCGTCACCGACGCCATTGACATCCGCAAGGATGTGGACGGGTGCGTGTCTACTCATCCGGGCTTCTGGATATGAGACCTGGTTCAGTTAGTGTTGTCTCGACTCAGACCACCTCATATCGTGAACTTCCCCATCTATACCTGCATCTCGGGTCTTGGAGCATCATTCATGCTCCATCCAATATCCCACGACACTGGCCGCCACTGATCCGCCACCATCGACCCTAGATTCCATTCCCTGAACATTGGCCAGCTCGCCAAGAAGGACAACGAGCCCCTCTTCATTCCTTGCACACCCAAGGGCTGCATGGAGCTGCTCAAGGTCACCAGTACGTCACACCCATCGTACCGATTGCACCCGGTTGCATCCGGATGCATCTCTTTTGTTCAGGCCAGTCTTGTTCCCCTCGGGCATGTCCATGGCGGTCTGTGTATGGATTCTGACAGCCGGCGTCGTGCAACTCCCAGACACCAGCCTCGCAGGCAAGAAGGCCGTTGTTGTCGGTCGCAGCAACATCGTTGGCATGCCTGTTGCCCAGCTGCTTCAGGGGGCCGATGCGACCGTCACGCTGTGCCACTCCAAGACCCAGAACCTGGCCGAAATCGTAAGCTCGTGGATTCTCGATGTGTGCTGAGCTGGGATTGCCAAGCGAGCCCACATCCGCCGCGCAGATCTCGCTCAGAGAGAGCCAGCATGCATGTCGATTTCATGCATGGTCATCCTCACACACGGCCATCCACGCACACGTTCGCTGCTACTCCAACAGGTCAAGACCGCCGACATCATCATTGCTGCCGTCGGCAAGCCCCAGCTCATCCAGGGATCGTGGGTCAAGCCCGGAGCCATCGTCATTGACGTTGGCACCAACGCCGTCCCCGACAGCACCAAAAAGTCTGGCATTCGCTGGGTCGGCGATGTCAACTTTGAGGAGGCCTCGCAGGTTGCCTCGTGGATCACCCCCGTCCCCGGCGGTGTCGGTCCCATGACCGTCGCCATGCTCCTGGAGAACACCGTCGAGAGTTCCAAGCGGTTCCTCAAGGGCTTCCACGTCAAGACCGAGTACCTGCCCCTGAACCTCGTGCGACCCGTCCCCAGGTGTGCATTCTGCAGCACAAAGCAGCGGTGATAGCGACAGATCCCTTGACCCAGAAGCTCAGGTTGTTTCGCAGGATGGAGACCTGGCACCGAGTTGGTGCGTCTGTGGGCGGAGTGCTGAGATTGCGTCATCAACCACTAATGTACCGCTCTCCAGTGACATCGATATCGCCATGGCTCAGAAGCCCAAGCTGATCCGCCAGGTTGCCCAAGAGCTGGGTCTCTTTGAAACCGAGGTACGTTGTGCCTTGCACCCCGGTTGGCGACTTGATTGTTGCATCTACAGATACCACTTCCATGCTTCCCTTTCTCCCTGCCTTTCTCCCTGCCTTTCTCCCTGCCTTTCTCCCTGCCTTTCTCCCGTGCGCTAACCGTCCATTTACTCACCGTCGCCCACGACACATCCATCGCGCAGTACGAGCAATATGGCTTGTTCAAGGGCAAGGTGTGCCTCGAGGTCATGGACCGCCTCAAGCACCTCCGAAACGGCAAATACGTTGTCGTCACTGGGTAAGCTTCGTGTGCGAACTCTCCCGACCACGATCCACATCTTGGTGGCATCATACTGACAAGTGGCGCCTTTGTCGCTCCACCTTTGCAAAGCATCACCCCCACTCCCCTCGGCGAGGGCAAGTCCACCACCTCCATCGGCCTGGTGCAGGCCCTTGGTGCTCACCTCAAGAAGCGCGCCTTTGCCTGTGTGCGCCAGCCCTCTCAGGGCCCTACCTTTGGTATCAAGGGCGGTGCTGCCGGCGGCGGCTACTCTCAGGTCATCCCCATGGACGAGTTCAACCTGCACTTGACTGGCGACATCCACGCCGTCACTGCTGCCAACAACCTGCTCGCTGCTGCCATCGACGCCCGCATGTTCCACGAATCGACGCAGACGGACGCTGCACTGTTTGATCGCCTGTGCCCTGCCAAGAAGGGTGTGCGCAAGTTCTCTCCCGTCATGCTTGGCCGTCTGCAGGTCAGTAGAATCGCCGGCAGCCATGTGGCGACCCGAGTGGCAGCTTGTGCTCACCTGACGCATGCGACTGAAACGGGTACCTTCGCCATATCGTTCCTGTTGTGGCCTCGCCATCCAGCGCCTCGGCATCGACAAGACCAACCCCGACGACCTGACCCCCGAAGAAAAGTCCCGCTTCGCCCGCCTCGACATCGACGTCGAGACCATCACCTGGCAGCGCGTCGTCGACACCAACGACCGTTTCCTGAGAAAGATCACCGTCGGCCAGGGCGAGCAGGAGCAGGGTCGTGTCCGTCAGACAGGCTTTGACATTGCCGTCGCCTCTGAGGTCATGGCCGTCCTGGCTCTGACCACTAGCCTCAGGGATATGCGTGAGCGGTAAGTGTCTCGCGACGATGTCGATGCTGCGCTCACCTTTCATCGAGCCGGACCCGTCACCATTCCATCAAGCATCACATGGAGCACTCCAGGAAACTAACGCCACGCGGACCTTGCATCCACCACCGTCAGTCTCGGACGCATGGTCGTCGCCAGCAACAAGCGGGGCGAGCCCATCACCTGTGACGACATTGGATGCGGCGGTGCTCTGACGGTCCTGATGAAGGACGCCATCAAGCCCAACCTGATGCAGACCCTCGAAGGCACCCCCGTCTTTGTCCACGCCGGTCCCTTTGCCAACATTGCCCACGGCAACAGCAGCATCATCGCTGACCGCATTGCCCTCAAGCTGACCGGAACCGAACCCACCTCCACCAACCACGACGAAGAAGCCGGCTATGTCGTCACCGAGGCCGGCTTTGGCGCCGACATTGGCATGGAAAAGTTCTTTGACATCAAGTGCCGCTACTCGGGCCTCGTTCCAGACTGCGTTGTCCTTGTTGCTACGGTCAAGGCCCTGAAGATGCACGGCGGCGGCCCCGATGTTGTTGCGGGCAAGCCCCTGCCCGAGGAGTACCTCAACGAGAACCTTCCCCTGCTCGAGAAGGGCTGTGAAAACATGGCCAAGCACATCCAGAACGCCAAGAAGTTTGGCATGCCTGTCGTTGTTGCCATCAATCGCTTCAGGTAAGCGCCCGGACAGCAGGGCCGGCAGAGCTGCGCGACCCAAATGCACCTGAAGACAATCTCGTCCTTAGATTGCGTAAGCGTCTGACCCTCAGCCTCGCTCATTCGTGCCAACAGCACCGATACTGATGCCGAGATGGAGGTTGTCCGCCGCAAGGCTCTCGAGGCCGGTGCCTTTGACTCGGTTGCCTGCAGCCACTGGGCTGACGGTGGTGCTGGTGCCGTTGATCTTGCCGAGGCTGTGGTCAAGGCCAGCGCCTCCGAGAAGGAGTTCAAGTTCCTCTATGATCTGGATCTCGGCATCGAGGAGAAGATTGCCACGATCGCCAGAGAGATGTATGGTGCCGATGGCATCGAGCTCAGCGAGGCTGCCCGGAAGAAGATTGAGACCTACACCGCTCAGGCAAGTCCCTCCCCTGCTTCCCTGCCTCCCTGCTTCCCCCGTTGTTCAGCCCACGCATAATTTGATCATCGTTTCCCTGCCGGGTGATGCAACCTGCACTAACGAATACGCATCGCTTCGTGCACTTGCCGCAATCACAGGGTTTCGCCAACCTTCCCATCTGCATGGCCAAGACCCATCTCAGTCTCTCGCACGACCCCAAGCTCAAGGGTGTGCCCTCGGGATTCACCGTCCCTGTCCGTGACATCCGTGCCTCCGTTGGTGCGGGCTTCCTGTATCCTCTGCTGGGCACCATGCAGACCATGCCGGGTCTGTCGACTGTAAGTTGGATGGCGCAGCTCAGACGGACAGCGCATGCGAGCGTATGCTGGGAGAGTCAACTGGCCTCAAAAGACGACCGACCCCTCCCCCGCTAACTCGGGCTCGTTTCTCTCCGTTCGTTCTCCGCAGCGCCCGTGCTTCTTCGACGTCGACATCGACCTCGAGACTGGCCGTGTCCACGGTCTGTTCTAAACCTCCCCGCTTCCTTTCGCTGCGAGCATGACGACCTGTGGTGGCCGCCACCGCACATACTTTGCAAATATAGCTTGTTGCTCCCTCCCGCCCATTCACGAAGAGCCCGCTGATTGCATTGTATCATACGCATCGGAGCGGCTCGTCAACGGCAGGCCATCAGCCCGCTGCTGCTGCTGTTGCTGTTGATCATCTGCAGGCTCACCTTGAGCGACATGTTCTTGGAATACTGGTGCCGATGCGGGTCCCGCTCAGACATTCATGGCGCGGCGGGCCAGTGCTGGGTTTGAAGTGTCGGGTCCTGTCTTCCACGTCCCCTCTTTCCCGTTGTTCCGCATCGATCGCCGCACTTTCCCGGCCAGACCCGGACGATATCGCCAGCACACCCTCTCCAGCCCGAATACAAGGTCGGTTGCCTTGCCGCCAACTATATCCAGCTACACCCTCTCTCACATTCTTGCTGCATCCAGCACCGACACGCACTGCCCGGGCTTTTGCATCCATGCAGTCGCAGTCGCAGATGGAGAGAATCTGGGCGAGCCGACTCGTCAGCCAGTGCTCAATCAAGCAGATGAACATGGCATCGCTGCGGATGATGTCATGGGGCGGCGTCTGCAATCGTCACTCACTGCTCCAAACCATCACGCATCTGGCCGTCCCGGTCGCCCTGCATCTGCCTCGCTTGGCTCGCTCGCCCCGTTGCCGACAGAAGCACCCATCCGCTTGGCCATTTATCCATCCCTCCTCGCCTTTCTTCCCGTGCAGACACTGCTCAAAGCCCGACCCGCCGCCGCCCTCGACTGCTATTGAACCCACGGCACAGGCCAGCACCCACTCGCTAGCGCAGTCATGTCTGAGGATCCGTTCTTTGCTGTCAAGGAGTGAGTGTCGCTCAAGCTCACACCGCAGAATGGCTTTGCCGATGCCTCCGATCGATCGAGCTCTGGTCTTGAGCGCCCACAACCCACCGTCGGCTGCTCACCATGCCGCCGTTCTCAATTTCGTCCACAGCGAGGTCGAGATGGCAATGGCCAATGCCACACAGCTCTTCCAGAACTGGAATCGGTTACAGCTCTCCGTGAGCTCGTCCACGCCCTTTTCGCAGCCATCGGACGCTTTCCAGCAGCACAGCTCTTCCGACGCCGAGGAGCTGCGATGGACCACAACCGAGATCAAGGGCGCCATCCAGTCGATCGAGCTGGACCTCAAGGACCTGGAGGACACTGTGAAAATCGTGCAGGCGAATCCCGAGCGGTTCAAGCTGGATCCGCGCGAGGTCGTCCAGCGCAAGGACTTTGTCAAGAAGATGAAGAAGACGGTCGAGGTATGTGAGCGAGCGCCGGGCAGCCATGGCTTATAGCGGGGCAAGAAAGTCTCAACCGACTCGACTCATCCGCGATGATTGAATGCGCCTGGATTTGCAGGAGATGAAGCAGGCTGTCAACAACCCTAGCACCATCAAGCGCACCGAAACGGCTCAGCGCAACACTCTGCTCGCCTCCAAGCCATCACCGGGCGATAAGTCGAGTCCGCAGCTGACGAACCGACAAGGCCCCACCCAGCAGGACTACGAGCGCCGGAACACCCGGTTTATCGAGAACGAGTCACTCAACCAGCAGCAAATCATGAGACACCAGGATCAGCAGCTGGACGGCATTTCGTCGACCATCACGGGCATGCGGGAGGTTGCCACGGTGATCGGCATGGAGCTTGACGATCAAACAAGGTGCGTGTGCGCAATGGCTGCTCCACGGTGCAGATATATCGCCGTTGCTGTTGCATCCGCAGAGCTCTCAGCCAAGACAGTGCGGTCAACAGCAGCGCTCTAACGCCTGCCTTCCGCTCCGCGCCACTCCGCGGCTCAAACTTGTCCCAGACTCATCGAGGATGTCGATGAGCGTGTCGACACGACCTCGGGCAAGCTGAAAGCCGGCATGAAGCGACTGGATAACTTTATCCAGTCCAACTCGAGTACGTTTTTCCGATGCCTGATTTGCACTGGCTTGTATCTCGGGAACGAGCCAAGCAACGCCTGACTTTGCTCATTCATTGACGAGCAGTATTGCTGACTCTACTGCCATGTTTACCCTGTGGTCATGCCCATCCCCTCCGTCCTCCCGCCTGCTCCTTCGCCGCATCAAGACAAGAAGCAGCAGATCACCATATGCATACTGGTGATCATCTTGATCATCGTTTTGGTGTGTGTGATTTCGCTCTAGTCAGAGGGCATCGTTGTCTACTTTATTATCTGTGCGTGGTTGCATCGCTGGCCCCCTGCAATCTCGCGTATTCGTCCTTCTGCGTCGGCACCCTTCCGTCCCGTCGTCCAGACCCCTCTCTTGCGTCGACCGAGATGCAATGAAGCAACAGCATCCAACACACTGCCCAACACTGACCAACACTGACCAGGGCGGATGGGGCGGGTGCGTGGCGGTGCCTGCTGCGCATCTGTGCCAGTATGAAGCCCATCTTGCCATATGCGGAAAATGAATTGCTTTTTTGTTGCTGTCTTTGGGCGAGCCGATCCAGCACCGATCTTCCAGAGACACTCCAGCAGACGCTCCAGCAGACTCTCCAGCAGACGCTCTCTGAATCGCAGGGGCCTCCAGGACGCTCATCCGCCGCCGCAGCAACAGCACCGTCGGCTGCACAGGACTCACTCCCACTCCGCATCCAGCTCATCTCCTGAATCGCCAATCCAACAGCAGCCATGGGTGGAGAAACTCGAATGCATCCCTACAAGGCCAAGGAGAAGAAGAAGCATCTCAAGACCAAAGAGGAGCTGCTGGCCGAGAACGAGCCCCCCGTCGCACCCGAGGGACGCACCGTCATCGCCCAGTTCATCTCCTCCGACGACGGATCCTCGACTGGCCCGCCCCTGAACCTGCCGGCGAATGTGACTCCGGAGCAGCTCAAGCTGCTGCTGAACGACCTACTGCAGAACGAAGACCCGCTGCCGTACTCGTTCTTTGTAAGCGACAGCGAGATCACGAACGATCTCAACACCGACATCATCGAGGGCAAGAAGTGCTCGACAGAAGAAACCATCACGATTCTGTATCAACCGCAGGCAGTCTTCCGGATCCGCAACGTCACCCGGTGCACATCCTCGCTAACGGGTATGAGGCGACTCTGGGCTGTGCATCGCTTGGAGATGCGGTAGCCGCATCTGCGCCCCGTCTTTCGGAGCATGTGGACGAATTCCACCAGCGGCATGGCTGTGCTCATCGCTCGGGCCCAACTCTGATCGTGTTGTCCTTTATCGCCCCGCTCCGCCCAACTCAATCAATCCAATTCGCAAACAACCGGCGCATCCATTCGATATGTCGACCGTCCCTTCCGCGGCGCTCCCGTGCTCGTTAACGCCTTTCAGGGCACTCCGAGGCCATCCTGTCAGTGTGCTTCAGTCCAGATGGCTCCCAGCTGGCAACAGGATCAGGAGACACCACCGTCCGCATCTGGGATCTCAATACCGAGACCCCGCAGTTCACCCTGACAGGTGCGGTATTCGAACAGTCCGGCACTGGGCCACCTCTGTCGAGAGAGCGGTAGATTCGCCACATACTGACCCCTGACATGCCATGGCACAGGACACAAGAACTGGGTGCAGCACGTCGCATGGGCCCCGGACTCGTCGATGCTTGCGTCGGGCGGAATGGATACATCGGTGAGTCCTCACACGGAGGCCGGTAACATCCGTCGTCCGTCGGGGTGCTCTGCTGCACTCTATGAAATGAACCAAACTGACGAGTAGCCGCATCCCTGCAGATCCGTCTCTGGAACCCCAAAACGGGCAAAGCCATCGGAACAGACCTGAAGGGCCACACAAAACCGATCACAAGCATCGTCTGGGAGCCATACATGAGGTCCGTCCGCCCGTTGTTCCTGCTGCCAGGAGGCGTACCGTGGCTGACTTGTCGCTCTGCTCCTCTCTAGGAGTGCCAACTGCAACCGATTCGCAACGGGCTCGATGGACGGTACCGTTCGTGTCTGGGACGCTGTCCAACGGCGGACGCTGTTCACGCTGTCGCAGCACACCGGCCCGGTGATGTGTGTGAAGTGGGGCGGCGATGGACTGATCTACACCGGCTCGCGCGACAAGACCATCAAAGTTTGGGACTCGGCTGACGTATGTACCTCGCAGCCTCCCGACACACCGGCAGTGCGCCGCTGATGTTGAGCTGTGGATGTTGCTCAAACGGTGTTGGAGTTGATTTACCTGTGCCACTTCCGACCCCCACCACGCTCGAGCTAATGTCGATGCGATGCGGACACTTTGACATCCAGGGCAAGTTGGTTCGATCGCTCGAAGGCCACGCACACTGGGTGAATCACTTGACCCTGAGCACAGACTATGTGCTGCGATCCGGCCCATATGACCACACCGGCAAGATCTTTACGTCGCGGGAAGAAGGTGTGCAGCTGCGAGTCTCTCCAGCGTCCAACACGATGGCGGAGCACCGTTCGCTGTCTCGGCGCCAATCAACTGGGGCTGTTGTAGTATGCTTACCATCCTGTATCTTCTTGGTCGCTGCCAGCTCATCGTGTCGCCATCGAACGATACCACCAGTTCAAGGGCCCCAAACCCGAGCGGCTCGCCAGTGGCTCGGACGATCACACACTCTTTCTGTGGGAGCCGTCGACGACGAAAAAGGCCATCGCACGCATGACGGGCCACCAACAGCTGGTCAACCACCTGAGCTTCTCGCCCGACGGCCGGATGATTGCCAGCGCCTCCTTCGACAAGAGCGTCAAGCTGTGGGACGGCGTCACCGGAAAATTCATCAACACTCTGCGTGGCCACGTCGGCAGCGTCTACCAGACCACCTGGAGCGCCGACAGTCGCATCGTGCTCAGCGGCAGCAAGGACTCGACCCTCAAGTGCTGGGATCTCAAGACACACAAGATCAAGATGGACCTCCCAGGCCATCTCGACGAAGTGTTTTCGGTCGACTGGAGCCCCCGTGGCGACCGTGTGGCCAGCGGCGGAAAGGACAGGATCCTCAAGATGTAAGTAGCAATTCATCAGCGACCCATCGGCTCATGCGGGCTAGTTGTGCTTGGATGCAGCCCCGCTTGCATCCCGGACGTGTCCATACAGCGCACTTACTGAACCACCTGGCTTCATGTCCACAGCTGGCGACAGTAGCAAGGATGCCGATCAAGGCAATGTCTCGGACTATCTGCCGAATATATCTTTGGATCTTGCCGACCAAACTGATCGAGAGTGTGCTGGTCAAGGACGCAGCGGTGATGGGCTCGGCGGCGGTAGACCTGCAGGATAGCTCGTCGCGGACTCTGGCGACAGTCGAAGCGATTCACCCATCGCCATTCTGCATGACGCACAAACTTGGCAGCAGGATCAGGGGCACAGGTCTATTGTCTCATGCGGCGGATAGATGTGGCCATGATGGACAGACTGCCCGATTCGCGCTGTCGAGTCTAGTATTCGCGACAGTCCATGTAGATGCCGACCGAGGCATCGTCTTCGAGGCTGAAAACGGGCACAAACGTGGTGGAGCATTCACAACCAACGAATCCTGGCAGCATGCATGGTCAATGCAGCAGAGTGGTGTGAGATTCAGCCGCACCTTCCCTTTGATCTGCCTCCTCCAACCTCGTTTCCAATTCTCCACCAACACCGACTGGCGCAACTGGCGCACGAGCACAATATCTCACCTGCAAAGACATCAGCAGGATCCAGCGAGCACACGTAAAACACGCGCAGGGCGGCGTGGGTGTTGTCGGGCTTGCTTCCAGCTGGGAAGGCCAGCTTGTGCATTTCGGTGATCGCAGCCTTGCACAGCTCAGCCAACGAGACCTGTGGATCGCCGCTCTTGTTTTCTAATTCATCCGTAACAAGATGAGTGCGGCGTCAGCACAACGAAGCAGTCGAGGCACTTGCCTCCAAGGGAGCTGGTTTGGCCGTCTGCGTGCCACAGTTCCACATGCAAGCCTACCATTGCGAATCAGTCCAACGATTGCAGACGTGGTGCCAAGCTGGCGTTGGTGGACACTCCATCCCGTCGGCGTCCCATCGTTGACAGCGCTCGCTGGGTTGGTACGTGCAGATATGTAAATGATCGTCGCAGAGTTAGACCGCGCCAGGAGGATCCCATTCGTTTCGGTGGAGGACGAGACATACCACGGGTATTTGTGTCGGGCTTTGGCAGCTTGCTCCGGATGGTGTCTTCCTTGTCGTGGTCGTCGTCGGAATCGTACTCGGCTGTCCGAAGGAGCTCCGTGGTATCGATATGGCTGATACTCTCGAGACATCGCCCGTATGCGATGTTGGGATTGTGAGCAAAGAGCTGCCACTCGATGTGGGCATTCCGCGGCAGGCGGGTGACGTTGACAAACAGAACGGGCAGCGGAGCGATACCTTCGCGCTACAGGGTTTCATTCCGTCCCCCACCGACATCCCATCCGAGTTTTGGCAAAGGAACAGGTGAACAGACGATCAGTTCCCGTTTGTCATCGATAAGCACGCATTTCCAGGGAGAGTTGGTCCGCTCACCTCCAGCGTGTGATTCCAGACATCCCGGGCGAATACCAGTGCCGCCTGGCTGACACAGTAGCAGACGCCACCGATCACATTGCGGCGCCATTCCAGCCATGGATGGCTCACGGCAGCAGTGTCGTCCTCGGTCTGCACGAGGTTCAGGACTGCCGAGAGCACCGAGGATACGTTGAGTAGCGAGATCAAGAACTCGGACTGAAGGGTTTCGGTGGTGACTCCAGAATGATATGGGTTCGGCATTGTCATCGAGGCGCCGATGAGAGGAATCTGGCCCGCGAGGATGATCTGGTCCATGATCTGGAAGCATACGGCAAGAGTGGTGGCATTCTTCATAAGTAAACTCGGGATGGTGCCATCGACCGATGAACGACTTCATCCGATGTAATGCCGAGTTGGCTTACCATGGCTGCCTGGCTATAAGGGCTGCAGGCAAACAAGTAAATATCGATGGATTAGGAGCGAGCAACACCAGTGACAGCCCGGATGCCGCCAGCAGCGAGGGATATCGGCAGTGGCCGAGATTGCACTTGCCCTGTGAAGCTGCACACTTACCCAATGTTGGCAGGACTGTGCTCACCCCAATAGCCGAGTATGGGTTAGTGGTGCTTCTTTCCAGGTGCCGACGGGATTGTGTTGTCGGCACGGACACCATTTCAGTGCGACCGACGCAGTCTTTACATGACCGTGTGGTACATTATTGCCGCACAGGCAGCGCCATGCGATTGGATCGGCGGAAATATACTCACGCCCAGTACGAAATGCCTTGGACATGGAGCGTTTCCTTTCTCCTGGAGCCGCCGGGATCACGGAATGCAAGGCAATCGATCTGTGCCAGAATAGGCCTCGGTAACGGGGCTTCGACAGTAACCCTGAATCATTGTTAGCAAACGTAGGTTAGTTCTCGCTTCCAAGTCGAGCACCCTGCGACTCAGCTTTGGCTGTCCAGTTCCTCCCCGAGTCTGGACAGTCCGATGATGGGCGGTCGTACCGTGTCGGGGGATTGATCGTGAAGAATGTGCCGTATACCGAGTTGAGCTTGGCAAAGTCGTCCATATCGCGCACGTAGACATGGATGATCAGGACATCGCCCCACGACATGCCCTGCGCGCCGAGCTTGTCTGCAGGTGTTTGAATTGAGTGCTGTGAGTGCTTGCACACTTTGTCCATGTGTACAACTGAATAGCAGACGCGGCAGGTGGGGATCTCCCTCACCTTGGATGTGATTCATAATGCAGAGTGCCTGCTCCTCGAGACCGCCGACACTCCCCGGGTCAACGGCCAGAGCAGTCACGCCTGAGAGACTGTAGAACGATCCTTGACGACGCTCGCTGATGGGCGGGCCAGTCTTGACGACGAGCTCAGGCCTTTGGGGACCCTCGCTGTCGCTGAGCAGGGCGTCCTGTGACTTGGACAGCTGCATGGCAAGTCGGTTACGCTTTACATCGTGAGATGACGATTCCTTGTGTACCTTTTCGGATCGACACACTCCCATCGCATCTATCGGCGATTTCAGGAACGCCTGTGCGGACTGCCACTTCTCCCCTCATGGCCATCGTCTGATAGCGTGCCGACCAGTACTCAGCTCAGCGCAATCAGTCCACAGGGGCGTCCAAGATACCGCCTTGGCGACCGCGGTTCCACTACTCACCAACTCGGCCGGCAATTCTATCGAAGTTGGAACAGCCCGGATGAGCCGCTGCTTGAGCTCCTCGGACAGCTCGGCCGAATGGCCCTCTTTGTCAACAACATGCGCGGCCTTGATCTTGAGATAAGCGACAATGGCAAGTGCGTCGTCCGAGTGGACAACGACCTCGGTCGAGTCCCTGGCGTTGCCAGAATCACAATCAGTCCAAATTGGACGCAGACGATAAGGCGAATCATCGAGGAACCGTCTCGGGCAACTTACAGGACAATCCGCTTCTTGAACAGGGGACAGTCGAGAGTGAGAGTTTCGTATTCACCGCCCTCGCCACAAATGTGGCAGTCGTAGAGTTGATTCTGGGGGCCATTTGAGTTAGTTCCGTGGGATAGGAGCTGCCAAGCGCTCAGACGGGGGAGGAGCATACGATCCCATCCCGCTCGATTGGGACTCACATACCATTCTGACCAAATGTGGGTGGATTTGCTGAAGGCTCTGCCCCAAGTGCTTCTCGCTCAAACCTGCAATTAGAACGACAAAGCAGCATCAACAGCTGTCCAAGCCGTCGGCGTTTGTCGGGGAAAATAACGAATGCTCCGAGCAAACTGGCATGTGGCAAGATTGATTGGACTACCGGCATCTCACCCATGGCTGCGACTTTGATGATGACGGCATGCAGCCCGCTCTCGATCATCTCCTCCATGAGCTTGGCTTGGTCTCGTCTCCACAGGTACGCCAGGGACGTCAGTCCCAGTCGCTGGCAGCTGGTTGTCCACAGTCACATCGTCAGCCGGGCCTGTCCATCAGCGGATGCTGAAGCAACAGCGATGGATATCTAATAGCGACTCGGCAGCGGGCGGGCTTACACATTCTCGACCCGGACTCGCTGGTAGCTCGACAGGATAGCGCCGACAGCAACAGCTTCGACCTGTGGAACAGCGCTCTGCCGAACGGTCACATCAATCAGTACGCTGTCCCCCAGCCATCGCAGGCAGGAGCAGACAAGATCGACCGAGCCGGTGGTTGTGGGACTGGCATCCTCTCACCTTGACTTCGGAAAGAAGCTCCAGAAGGTCCTCAACCTCATCTTGGTCGTTTGGGACATAGTTTGCGTCCTGGACAACAGACGATCGCTTGATTTCTTTCCGGAACATCGGCAAGCCCATGCAGTCGGCATACAGGCCGATGGCATCGTGGCCGACCGTCTGGAACATGAAGCTGTCCAGCTCGTCTGGTTGGGGTTCGAGAAACAGAGCAAGGGTCAGTCGCCCGGGCGTCCCGAGTGGCAGAGACAGTGTCATATAAGTGAGTGACCCTGCCAGAGTCAAGCAAGAGCAACCGGCAATGGCCCAAGGCAGTCTTTCTCGTCCACAGCCAAAGTCGGTGTCGATGGACGATCCGATCCAACTGCCCAAAAGCCCGGAGCTTGGAGGCCTCGTGAGTCGAGCACAGCGGACGAGAGCAACAGATAGAGTCCTTCACCTTTTCCCTTGTGTTCTGGAGGAAGCAGGTTCGCCAAGGCGACGATCTCATGGCCGTTGGCGACGCAGTGCATCATGTTGAAGCAGCTGTCCTTGCCGCCGCTGACGAGGGCTACGACTTTCATTGCTTGGGTGTGATATGCTGGACTGACAGAGCTGGATGATGGTATGCAACAATGCCTTCCTGGCCCTTTCGTGGTGCTTGTTCTTGACTCGGGATGTGCGGTGCTGCCGAAGCGTCAAAATGCGGCAATCGAGATCGAGATCGAGGTCAGGATCTGGACCAGAATCGGAGTGGGAACGGAGCAAGATGAGGACGGAGCCAGCCGACACTTAACAGACCGACACCATTTCGACGCCGGACTGCTGAGTGCTGACGTGCCCAGGACGACAGTGCTCACAGTGCTCACTCGCAGAGAATTCCCGTTGCGTCGGTAGAAGGCGATTTGTTTTGTCCGAGTCGGGCCGAGGTTTGTCGGGCGATCGAGCTTGCCACCGCGAGTCAGGATCAGCAATGCCAAAGGACGGCGGCCCAGCGATATGCAGCCCAACGAGATGCAGATTCCAATGGTGCCAAAGCCTGGCGGCGATGCGAGGTTGGGCTCTGATGTGATCTCGGGGGTTCTGTCGGTGGTTGTCAACGGTTCCGGTGCCGATCGGCGATTGTTGCGTCCGTTTGACCATTGTGCACCTCCCAAGGCTGCTATCAATGGCTGTCGTTACCGATGCTCCGCGAGGCGATTGTGTCTGATCCTGCATCGTGCGCTTGCGGCCATTTGACCTGCTGGCGATATCTCCGAGACATCCGTTGTTGGTTCTCGGCGGGCCATGGGCATCAGAACCATCATCGTCATCGTCATCGTCATCGTCATCGTCATCAGAATCATCTGATATCTGGCTGGACCAGCCGCCATTGAGCCTGGCGCTCCTCTGTCCCCATCTGCCCTCCCAGGATCCGCCAAACGTCCACCATCTGCGAGATTTTGAATTGCACTCCAGACACCGATCCAGTGCAGGCAATGAACCCATACTACAACACAGCCACGGCGCCGGCTTCGGCTTCGGCATATCCGTCGTTCGGATATTCGGCCCCGACAGATTCGTCGTTCAAGCCGACTCAGTATTCCAGCGAGCAGGTTGTCACCGTGGGCCGTTTGCCAGACGTTGATCTCTTCCAGCCCACTCAGGCCCATTCTCGTTGCTGCTCGGAACCTCAATCGTTCTGCCATCCTTCGTATTCGCTCGCGTGGGCTGCAGTTTGACTCCGTTGGGTTGTGGACATCGCACCTTTGCCGTCCGACTCATTGGCTACCCTTTGGTCTGAACCACAGGAAGTCCGGCTCTTCAACAGCAACCCCGAGCGAGAAGCATACGAGAGCATGGCAGATCTCTTCAGCATCATCGTTGCTACCGAGCAGCTCGAGAAGGCATATCTGCGGGACACCGTCAGCACGCAAGAGTACGGATGTCGCTCGAGCTTGCCTCTATTGCTTCGGCTCCGATATGCTGCTCCCTCATTCGGAGGACACAGCATGGCGGCACACCAGAGGATGGGCCAACTGACCGACTGATACCGCTGCTGTGCTCCCAGGTATACTCCGGCTTGCCTGAAGCTCATTAGCCAGTTCAAGACAGCCATCAACGATCCCAGCATTCCGAATCTCGAAGGGTTTCTGCAACAATACAAGGTATCCTGCCAGGGGGGGGGGCTGTCTTGGTTCATGTCCGAGCACTGCCCCGTCTGCATATCCGAACAGACCCTGCCTCTTTTCATTGACTGACTGTGGATGCCCTCGGATCGCATTCCCAGCTGCGGCAATCGTGTCCTCTGGGACTCAAGCGGCTCATGGAAACGGGTGTGCCTGCCACCGTCGAGCATGCCACCACCGAAGCCCCGTCGGCTGCGTCTGTCAAATACAGCGTCGATACCACTCAGGTAACGGGGTCGATGATATCACGGCCTCAACCACATGCGCGACGAGATGTCTAATTCCCTCCCGCCGATGCATGCGATGCCACCTTTAAACAGGGATTCATCACGCTCATGGACGCTCTGAAGCTCAACCTCGTGGCTGTCGATCAGATCCACCCGCTGCTGAGCGATCTTGTCCAGAACCTCAACAAAGTCACACATCTGCCTCCCGACTACACTGGCAAGAAGAGGATTGTTCATTGGTATGTTGGGTTGGAGGCGTTTGACAACAGACTCACTGCCGATATCGCTGAAGGGGAGGCTCAGTGGGAAGGAGGGGGGGGAACTGCAGATTACTGACACCGTCCGCTCGTCTTCAGGCTTATCACGCTGAACAAAATGAAGTATGTGGCAGCTCGTTGGTCGAGCCATGCGGTGGTGCCGGCCGTATGTGCGGTTTCTCTGTCCGGTTACATTCTCACTCGTGCTCACCCACTTGCTTTCCCAGGGCATCGGATACCATCAACGAAGAGCAGACTCGCCAGCTTCTCTTCGACTTGGAGAGGTACGTGCGAGCACCGCGGCATCATGACAGTTGCTGTGTGGGCGGTCGCCGTGGTGCATGTCGCAGCTTGTGCTGGCGGACTCTGCCGATACTGACCAATGATCGGATCTGCGGCTGCGTTTTGATGCATCTCACGGCGGTGATTTTCCACCAGTGCGTATTCCGAGTTCCGATCGGCGCTGTCCAAGTGAGCCGGCGGTGCCATACCGAGAGCCCAAACGCCGCCTGTGAATATCATCTGGAATTCTGCCCATTTGTTGGAACTGGCTGGCTGGTTGGCGATGGATAAGACAACACCTTCCTCCCCAGTGTCTGTCGAGCAAGAAGCCGAACCGCTGCCCACAATCGAGTGCCGGGCTGCTCCTCGCATTTGGTCGAGAGCAGCGGGTTGTGCTCGTTGGCACCGAGGCAGATGCCGAATCGCAAGGCCGTTCGCAACTTGCTGCTACGGCCATCACGATGCTGGAGCATAAAGCCAAACACTCCCCCCCCCAGCGACACCAGCCCTAAGCACATGAATACACGAGATAATTGTATTCTCAAACAGAAGTGGCTATGAACAGGCGATTCTCATTGCTCAGCAGATACAAGAGAGAGGGAGCACGAGCGGGAGAAGCTTGAATATGGGAGTGGTTGGGAGATCAAGAGATCAAGAGATCAAGAGGCGGTCTTCTCCTTCGTTACAGACTGGCAGGCTTCTCCAGCCAGGGCTTGCCGACACCGCCGGTGCAAACCTGCAGGCCGCGCTGGACACCAGGGCGAGCAGCGATGCGCTCGGCCCAGCGGTTCAGGTTATGGTAGCGACTCACGCCGAGGAACTCGCCGCCAATGACGCCGCTGGGGTGCTTGTAGCCCGATCCGATGCGGAGCATGTTGAACCAAGGGAAGATGGCAAAGTCGGCAATGGTGACCTCATCGCCGACAATGTACTCGCGGTCCTTGAGGTGCTTGTCGAGGACGTCGCAGAGACGCTGGGTCTCCATACCGTAGCGGGCAACGCCGTAGTTGCGAGCCTCGATCTGGTCCTCGGGGGCATAGACAAAGAAGTGGCCAAAGTTGCCGGTCATGGGTCCTGAGCGAGCGGCAAGTGCCGGGAAGAACAAGTTCAATGCCATTGGTCAGAGAGTACAGCAATACCGGGGTGATCACCTCGATCAACCAAGATCAACCAGCCAGGATGAACTGCCTCTTGTTGCTGGTCGCATTCTTACCTTGGCCGCCAATCTGCCAGAACAGCCAGCTGATGACCTCGGTGCGGAGACGAGGGCTGGCCGGCAGGAACTTGCCGTGCTTCTCGGCGAGATAGAGCATGATCGAGGCCGACTCAAAGAGGTTGATGGGCTGGTGGTCGGGGCCATCGAGATCGACGGCGGCGGGGATCTTGGAGTTTGGGTTGATCTGGACAAAGCCCTTGTCGAACTGGCTGCCGCCGAGGGAGACGAAGTGGGCGTCGTACTCGATGCCGAGCTCCTCGAGGATGATGCCGACCTTGGCGCCGTTCGGGGTGCCGAGCGAGTAGAGCTGGAAGGGAGCCGTGCCGACGGGGACTTCCTTGTCGTTGCGGGCGCCGGCCGTCGGGGCGTTGGTCGATGCAAACTTGTTGCCGGCCGTGCGGGCATACAGGTCCTCGATGTGGCTGGGAGGGGTCCAGACCTTGGGGGCAGAGGAGTCGGATGACATGGCGGCAGACAAAGTCTTTGGGCGAGCGATGGGTCGGGCGAGTCGAGAGAGACGAAGTGGACGAGGCGATGGAGCGATCAGACGGCGGGCGACGAGCATGGCTTTATGGGACCAGGGGGCGGCTGGTCGGAGAGCTTTTGAGCGCCTGGATTTCAAATGCCGTTGATGGCGCCCGTTTGTCATCTCAAAGCGCTGGCGCAGACATCCGCACCGCCGATGCATTCGCACGCCCGTCGCAGCACTCTGTCAGCAACGGAATCCTCTCCGGGCGGTGACAAATGCCGAGGCCCGACGACATCCGGAGCCGGGCTGGTGGGGTGTGTTCGGGTGGTGGACCAAAGGGCTCGCTGGCCATGGCTTGCGATGGTGCAATCTGGCCTGGACATCTCGCCACCCCTGCTCTGTGCGGCCGGGTTTCTGCATCTGTAACTACGTGTATTTCCAGCTGCAATCATGATCCATTCGTTGAACATTTTTTTGGTACCGCTCGCGTCCAAGTCAGGAAGCAAGAGGGATTTCGGACATTATGGTAAACGCCAAGTGCGGGAGGAGAAGGAGGGCAAAACTGTCAAAAATAAATAGACTTGCGGGGCCAGGCCGTGGGAGATTCAAAGTCGTGGGGGGCGTGGTATTGTGGACAAATGTACAGACGAGAGAGGGGGCCGCCCCCAGCTGCTTTAGTGCTTGGGAGGGTTGGTGAAGACCAGGCGGTTGGAGCCGCCCGCCCAGGTGGGGAAGGTCCTCGAGGGCATCCTCGGTGGAGAGGTTAACGAGGGCGTCCTTGAGCTGCTTGGGGGTGTAGTCCTCGAACTCGGGCTGGGAAATCAGCAGGGCGAGGACGCCGGCAATGTGGGGTGAGGCCTGCATTTGTCCGATGTGGGTCGGAGAAAGTGTGTCAGCGAATGGCGCTGCAGTCGGTGCAGAAGAAGAGACGCACAAATGGAAGGCAGATGCAGATGGGCCATGCGAACGTACCATGGAGGTTCCGGAGATGATGTTGGTGGCGACGTTGCTGCCGATCCAGGCAGACTCAATCTCCTGGCCGGGGGCAAAGATGTCGACGCAGTCGCCGTGGTTCGAGAACCAGGCAGCCTCGTCGCGCTGTATGCGAAAGAAACAGTGAATCGAGGGTGAGCATGTCGAGTGAGCATGTTGAGCGAGCATGTTGAGCGAGCATGTTGAGCGAGCTCAACCCAGCCAAGTACCCCTCCCTCCACACGACTACAACATACCGAGTTGGAGGCACCGACGGTGACGGCGAGCTGCGAAGCAGCAGGCGAGTAGTCGCAGGCATCGAGGCCGTCGTTTCCAGCCGCAACGGCGAAATTAACACCCGCCTTGACAGCCTGGATGTGAGATCCAAAGGGACGCCATGTTAGTTTTACTCCGACCTTCGGATCCTCCGGCTGAGACCAGTCGATATCCAAAAGCGTCGCTATACTGGCGAATGTACCGAGCAAGCTCATCTGCGGCCGACAACATACCACATCAACGGCTCGGTCCAGGGCCCTCGACCGGCCACCGCCCAGAGACATGTTGGCGACACTCTTGGTCTTGCCCTTGTCTCTCGACTTGCGCTCCTCGTGGTCAGTGACGACCCAGTCGATGCCGCTGATGACATCCGAAAGCGAGCCCGAGCCGTTCGAGCGCAGGACCTTGATGGCCTTGACCTTGGCCTTTTTGGCAACGCCGTAGGTCTTGCCTGCGATGGTACCGGCGACGTGGGTGCCGTGGCCGTTGCCGTCAACGTCGGGATCGCCCTCGGGAATAGTGGCGCCCCACTCGGCACGGCCCTCAAAATCCTTGTGGTGGATGTTCACGCCGGTGTCGACGACATAGCTGGATGTGCATGGTGCAGTAAGAGGCAGCGCAAGGGATGTGGCATGTAGCAGGAGGGCAATGGATGAAGGTAAGCAACAGCAGCCCTATCCGGTGATAGCATGCCCGAGCACTATGCTGCAGCAGACGCAACCATGGTGCCGCAATGCTACTTACGCAGTAACGCCCTCGCCGGCCTCCGGAGCGTAAATGTACTCGTAGGGCTGCCTGGGCAGGCTTCTGTGCGAGATGCGGGCCAGGCCCCAGGGAGCATCGTTCTGGGTCTCAATGGCGTAGACGGTCTGGTCGTGCTCGACAAACTCGACCTATTCATGCCGAGCGAGGATGGGCAGGACGAGTCAGCAAAGATGCAGGTCTAAGGAGCAGCAGAATGCAGGCCATCTCCACTTCGTTTCTCCATTGCCGTCGCCACTTACGTGCTCGCTGTTGCGAATGTAGGCGAGGGTCTCGGCGTCGAAGCGGCCGGAGTAGCCCTTGAGCTTGCCGCCAATCTGGAACTGGCGCTGAACCTGGTTCAGGCCCGAGTTCTTGCGGCCAGAGCGCTTGGAGGTTTGGATGAAGTTGCTCTTCTGAAGCAGCGACAGATGGTCGGAGAGATCGACATGGTCCTTGAGGACGACAATGTACGAGTCCTGGATCAGGTCTGAGTTGCTGGCGGCCAGCAGAGGAGCCTCGCGGGAGACCTTGGCGGCATACGAATGGCCAATGGCCGAGGCGAGGACAAACAGGCAAAAGGGAGTGATGCGCATGGCGGGCTAGTTGGACCGAGCGGGGGTTCTGGATTCGGGTGGAGGGGGAAGGCGATGAGGAGCGAGGAGAATCGACAAGTGGCTAGAGGGATAGTACGGCAGCGAGCGAGCGATTCAACGGAGAGACGAAAGAGAGGGAAACAAATGGGCAGCTGGAAAGGAGCGAAGCGAGCTTGGAGGATAAGAGCAGACCGAGGGCGATGAGAGCGAGAGGGAGGTGAGCCGGATGGGGGAGTATTTAAGGGCGGCCGAGGGCATGACGGCGCAGGCGAAGCTGGTGCACTCATGACTGCCGGGGGGGGGCTCACATGGTGTTTGTCCAGGCCACATGTCCTCAGCCAAGGCCAATGGCGCGAGCCCGTCGCCTTGGAGGCCATCAGGAGGCCGTCAGGAGGAGGCCGGGGTGACGTCTTTGGGGCGGCGGCTGCTGCCATGCCAGCGCCGCAGCCGATGTGCGGTTCAGCGGCCGCAAGCGTCGGGCGGATGCGGATGGCGATGTGATTGCGATACGGGTGTGCGTATCTCGCAGGTGCGGTTCGGGCGTGTGAGTGGATGAGAGGCGGGCCGTGGTGGGCGGGAACGATGATGTGACCAGACGGAGCCGGTGGGCGACTCGATAAGCGAGTCGACTCGCCGAACGGATCGACGAACGGATCGACGAACGAATCGGTGGCTGGCAAAGGAATGGATGGACGGAATGCCGAGCAGGGACAGGCGCCATGGGAACGGTGTCCGAGCAGCAGCGGCTGGTGGGAGGTCGTCCAAGGACATTTATCGGAATGCATGGCACGAGTGCAGATCACATCAATGCGGGATGCATCTCTCACCACGCCGCGATTATAATGTATTATTCGATGCGAATCGCAATCGTTGCAGAGCAGTCCTGGTGGGGTATCCACTTGATTACTTGGTTGCTTGGTTGTTTGGTTGATTGCTTGGTTGATCACTTGCTTGCTTGCTTGGCTGTTTGTCGGAGTCCAGAGCCAGTCAGCTGACCGCATGTTTCTGGCGCGCGGATTGGCCCGCCTGGCTCGGCGCCTGATTGGCGGCACGAGGTGTGGCGCGCCTGGGCGAGTCGATCCATTCGATCCACTCGATCCAATCCACTCGATCCGGCTCGATCCGCCACCCACATTTGATTTCGGCGAATCGCATGCTCAGCCTCGTGTGACAATTTTTTTTTTTTGGACAATCCCTCAAAATCAGCCAGCCGCACCACACCTCTCTTCCGCCTTCTCCAGAAGCATCGCCAGGACAGGCAACATCAGGTATGCTTGCCCGCCACCGCCGAGCCTGCTGCATGTCGCATGCGGGTCCTTCGCATCCACCTTTGTCTCTGCCCCGGGCGTCGGTGCTGCTGTCGCTGCCGAGGATGCCGAATCGCTGGTGCTGGTCCGGCCCTTGCCTTGCCGTGGCCTCAGCAAGCAAGCCACTCTGACCCGCTCGCCCATCCGTCGCCCTCTGGCCCAGTCCATTCGCACGGATCGTCTGCTTTCCTCCTTCTGTCTGCACAACGTCCTCGGATCCCTGTCCGCCGACACTTCTCCCCTCCCGAGCCTCGAATACTCCCCCGACTCGCCCGTCTCCGCCGCACACATGTTCGAGTTCGTGCCCTTGGTCGATCAGATTGGCAACCTGCTCACCGACCTCACCAGCTCGGATTCCAATTCGAAGCGACGAGAGGCCGCCCGCAAGCTCGCCGAGCTCATCAAGAACAACGGCGGCGTCTCCATCATCTATGACTACGAAATCCTGCCCAACCTCAAGGGTGCTGCCGAGTACAAAAAGTCGGCTGCCGTCCGTGAGGGCGCCCTGCTGGCCTTCAACGCCATAGTCGAGTTGTGCGGCTACTCTATCCAGCCCTTTGTCATCGGCAAAGGTGTCGACGGCGACATTCTCTCCATCGTTCTGGATATGCATGCCGACAAGGAGGCCTCCGTCCGCCGCGCCGCTGATGATGCCATCAAGACGATCCTCGGCCAGGTCGTTGACGAGACCGTCCGGCTCTACTGGCCGACCCTGCTCGAGGTGCTCAAGAACGAGCGCTCCAAGTGGCAGACCAAGGAAGCGGCCCTCAAGCTCATTGGATCGCTTGCCAAAAAGTTCACCCAAATCACCAACGACTGCCTGCCATTGCTCGTTCCTGCTGTCTCCGAGGCCATGTGGGATACCAAGCCCGAGGTACCCGTTGTCCACCTGCACGGCTGCCTGGCCGGCGCGGCTGTTGTTGCATCAGCGTCTTGGGCTCCTCCGGCCTCGACAGCGCACGCACCATGCTCTGCATTGTTCTGATGAATCTCGCTCTCCGACTTTGCGTCTCCCTCGTCCACTCCAGGTCTGCAAGGCTGCCCACACCGCCATGTCGGCCGTCTGCAACTGTCTCACCAACATCGACCTGACCCACCTCCTCCCTGACCTCGTCGGCTGCATCGCTCGCCCTGAAGAAGTCCCTGCCTGCATCGCCAAGCTGGCTGCCACCACCTTCGTCACCACCGTCGAGGGCCCCACACTGGCCATCATGACCCCGCTGCTGTCGCGAGCTCTGCAGGAGCGCAAGACCAGCATGCTCCGACAGACAGCCCTCATCATCGGCAACATGTGCAAGCTCGTCACCAACCCCGCCGATGCCCACCAGTTCCTCCCGGTCTTGCTCCCGGGTCTGGAGCGAGTCATTGAAGTTGCCGGCGACCCAGAGTTCCGCGAGGTCGCCACGAATGCCAAGGATACCCTGATCCGCGTCGGTGGAGGCGACCACCGCGAGGACCTTGACAAGAGCGAGGATGTAAGATCGATCCATACGCTGCGCTCCCCCGCCAGACTACCAGTCACTCACCCCAGCACCCTCGTTTGCTTTGAATTGATTGTATGCGTGCCTCGCTGACCCATCCCACCCCCTGCGATTCCGGCTCATGAACAGCTCGACGACGCCCCGGCTGGCATCTTCAAGAAGCTCCAGACCCTGCTTGGCCCCATGGTCGATGCCGAGCTCCTGTCCTTCCCGCCCTTCCAGCTCGTGCTGGAGCTTGTCTCGGCCGTGGCCTCCAACTTTGTCAAGGACTCGCAGTACACCCTCAAGACGTGGCTCAAGCACACGCCGCTCTTCCTGCAGGCGTATCTGACGGCCGAGCAGGCCGAATCCCTCGTCACCCAGCTCAACAACCTCCAAAAGTCCAAGCGTCGGGATGTCCAGATTGCCTCGGGCGACGATGCCGAGGGCGAGGAGCTTTGCAACTGCGACTTTAGCTTGGCCTACGGCGCCATGCTGCTCCTCAACCGCACCAACCTGCGATTGGTCCGTGGCCAGCGCTACGGCCTCTGTGGTCCCAACGGCGCCGGCAAGTCGACGCTGATGAAGGCCATTGCCAACGGCCAGCTCAACGGCTTTCCTTCGCCCGACGAGCTCCGCACCATCTACGTCGGCCACGACCTGCAGGCCTCCGAGGCCGATCTGCCTCCCGTTGACTTTGTCGCGGCCGACCCCAAGATCGCGGGTCAGTCGCGGGAAGAGATCCACCAGGTCCTGGTTTCCGTCGGATTCACTCCCGAACGCCTGCAGCTGCCCATCTCCAAGCTCTCTGGCGGCTGGAAGATGAAACTCGAGCTGGCCAGAGCCATGCTTATGAAGGCCGACATTCTTCTCCTGGACGAACCGACCAACCACCTCGACAAGGAGAATGTGGCCTGGCTGGAGAACTACCTCAACAGCCTCACGACCGTCACGAGCATGATCGTCTCGCACGACTCGGGCTTTTTGGACAATGTCGTGAGTACCTGAGCAGCATCCAGCGCATCGCTTGCGCTTTGGTCGTTGGATGGGTCGGATCAAGGCGACTGCTTCAGCGGTGTGGTGCTGGCGAGGCACGGTCATGCCGTTGGAGTGTCGCTATGGAGGCTGCTTTTGCGCTGTCCAACGCCCCCTCCTCAGATTCACTGATCGCTGCGTCCACTCACCTTGCTTTGTTATCGTCCAGTGCACCTACATCATCCATTACGAGCAGCTCAAGCTCAAGACATACAAGGGCAACTTGTCAGAGTTTGTCAAGATCAAGCCCGAGGCCAAGGCTTACTACGAGCTGGCTGCGACCCAGCTCAAGTACATCTTCCCCAAGCCCGGTGTCCTTGACGGCGTCAAGAACCCCAACAAGGCCGTGATTCGCATGGTTGGAATCAAATACAGCTACCCGAACACCAACCGACTGGCGCTCGACGATATCAACGTGGCATGCTCGCTGTCGTCGCGCATTGCCGTCATCGGCCCCAACGGCGCGGGCAAGTCGACGCTGATCAAAGTTCTCACGGGCGAGGCTGTCCCGCAGGAGGGAATCGTCTACAAGCACCCGACGTTGCGACTGGCCTACGTCGCCCAGCACGCCTTCCACCACGTCGAGCAGCACCTCGACAAGACTGCCAACGAATACATCCGCTGGCGCTTTGCCAATGGCGACGACAAGGAAGTGCTCGAGAAGGCCTCGCGCCAGATCAGCGACGAGGAGAAGGCCCTGATGAACCGCGAGATCAAGTTTGAGGACCAGTTGCGCCGCGTCGAGATGCTCATGGGCCGCCGCAAGTACAAGCGCACGTTTGAGTACGAGGTCAAGTGGGTTGGACTGAGACACAAGTACAACTCGTGGATCATGCGCGACCAGCTGCAGGAGTGGGGCTTTTCCAAGCTTCTCCAGGTGAGCCGCTGCATCTGAGCATCTGCCATGATTGCATTGGCCAAGACAGGTGTTTGCGCCAAGACGGGTGTTTGCATCATGATATCGCGCCTCTTGGCCGCTTGAACCTGCTCGGGTCGCAGTGTCCCTGACGCCTGATATCCCTGTCCCATGCCAGGCCTACGACGATCGCGAAGCCATGAACCCCGGTATCTACTACCGCCCCCTCACCTCGCCCATCGTCCAGAAGCATCTCCAGGACTTTGGCCTGGATCCCGAGTTCAGCACTCACGGTCTGATTCGGGGTCTCAGTGGCGGACAGAAGGTCAAGGTCGTGCTGGCAGCTGCCATGTGGAACAACCCGCACATGGTCGTGCTCGACGAGGTATGCTGCTCGAGCCAGATCGGCCACCGAGTTGATCCAAACCCCGAATGCGCAGCGATCTAACTGGACTGTGCGCTTGCTCTCACAGCCCACCAACTACCTCGATCGCGACTCGCTCGGTGCTCTCGCCCAGGCGATCCGTGAATACGCCGGCGGTGTGATCATGATCTCGCACAACTCCGAGTTCACTGGCGCCATTTGCACCGAAGTCTGGCATGTCGACAACGGCAAGGTGAGTCTTTGACAGGCATGCTTGCTGTGCTTCGACTGTTGCAGCGTCAAGTCTTGAACGTGGCCGTGTTGCTGGCCCTGGCGCTGCTGCTGACCGCGTTCAATGTTTCTAGATCACCATCCAAGGCAAGTCGAGCACTGTGACCTCCAAGGAAATCGAGGAGGGCCTTGAGGCCGTCAAGCTCGGCAAGGAGACCTCGAAGGACACCGATGTCGCCGGAGACGCGGCCACTTCTGCTGGTGCCCCCCAGGAGACGTCCTCCAAGGCCGGCTCTGCCTCTGCTTCGCCTGTCCCCGCCAAAAAGGCGGCGCCTCTCGGCATGGGCGGCAAGAAGCTGACCCGCAAGGAGCTTAAGGAACTCGAACGTCGCCGCCTCGTCGCCAGCTTCAAGGGCAAATCCCTCAGCAGTGACGAGGAAGAAATGGGCGAGGGGCGTGGCCTGCTCCCGGCCAACGGCAAGCTCGGCAACTTCTAAGCGCCCGTTGCCTGACCAGGCGGCAGCTGGTGGTCTATCGATGATTCGAAGCGGGAGTGAGGATGGGGAGAGGGCGCTGCTTTGCGAAAGCAGATGATGTCTCGCCGAGTCTTGTCCGTCGACTGTCCTGTCATTGCAAGCACCGACGGCCCCTGACCACACCACAACAGGGTTTCTGGTGCCGCAGACTCTCGCAGCCGATGCGAACTTGGCCGCCGTCGCAGCCGTTTGTCGGAGTTTTTGTTGTTAGGATTCAAGACGCGGGGGGGGGGTTTGGAGAGGGTGGGTGGCTTCATGTTGCTGGGGGAGATCGCCACTGGACGGCGTCTGCCTCTGGGGGTCCTTTGCTGGCCCACGCACTGTCTACACAATATAACCCTGATGCCAGGGGAACAGGACTGCTCTCGGCTTGCGGGCGCCGCATATGCCATCGCCGCATATGCCATCGTTGCGGATATCGCTGCCGATGTCGCTGCAGATTGACAATCCAGCTGTCCAGCCCTAACCCTGCGCGTCCACAGGCATCATGGGCCTGCGCCCCAGCCCTTGCCCGCGTGCTTTTTTTTCTTCGTCTGTCTGGGCTGCCGTCGATGCCGATCCAGATCTGCACATCCCCACAGAGACAACCTGCCGCAAAAGCCCACCCTGCATCGGCCCTTCCATCCTGCCGCGAGAGCCAGAGAGGCCGTGTCCCTGCCCGATTCCCTGACACCCTCGTCCTCTCTCACTCCCTCCCTTTCCTTCTTCGTTGCCTTCGTAAGTGAGCTGTATCTGCCATGCATCCAGATCGCCCCTCCCGCACATCCACGCCAATGTCCTCTCGATCCAGGACGGATCTGCATCCAAGTCCATGCCAGTGGCCGGTCCACGATTGTGTGCGATTGCGTGCGATTGTATGCGATTGTATGCGACTGATGGCTACTGTAGACGCTTTCCAGCCACATGCATTGGCACTGTACCCCTGATTTCCCCCCCCCTTCTCGGTCTCGGATTGCTCATCCGGGCATTGTTTTTGTTTCTTCCTGATCCTGAACGCATCGTGTCGACGCAGGGGGCCCCAGCCGCAAGCGGGCGATCCATCCGAGCTTGCCAGACCTTGCATCCATAAGAGGGGAAGGCGGCGGCGGAGGATAATCTCGACGATCCCGCACCGCCATGAGGCCCTTCGTAATTCGGCGATGGCTGGCTTCACCGCCCCTGTTATCCAGCAGCAGCAGCAGCAGCTGTTGCGTCGATCCAAAGCACATACCGGCCCTGCATGCATGCCGGCCAGCCACACATTCGCATCAAACCTATCCAGCCCACCTGTACCATCCGAACCACAACCACAACCACGGCCACGGCCACGGCCATGTTCCCTTACTTTCGCTTTCGCTGCTCGATCTCGGCCGAGCGCACTTTCACTCCCACGCTCACAGCAGGACTGCGGCCCACCCGATGGCGAGCCCCAATCCGCAGAACCACGCCGACTTCCGGAAACCGGAAGCCGAGCAGCCTCTGGAATCGTCGCACCCACACTCGGCTCAAGGTAAGCCCTCCATCAGCAGCACTGTCGTCGGCTCGGGATCGACCTGATTGCATCGACTCAATCTGCCTCTACATGCATGCATTCATGCGGTCTTGCCTTCAAGTTGGGGGTCAAGCTTTGCCCTCCGTCTCGTGCTAACAGCATTCTGCCGCCAGATCCAGAGCCATCGACCACCAAAGTAGTCAGTTCACCAGCACAATCGCCGAATCCCATCCAGCCTGCCTCAGCGCCAGCGCATCTGCAGCCCAAGCAGGATGAGAAGCCCCGAGCGGCGTCGCAACACGAGGACACATACGAGAGCATCGACTATGCCTCCGAAGACAACGACGATATGATCGAAACCCTCATCTGGAAAGAGTCGCAGCCCCAATTGACGGGCACGTCTTCGTCCAGCGAGACTCTTGCCAGCCCGAAACCGTCCCAGGATGATAGCGACTCGCGCGAGGACTACATGTTCGATCTGCTGCTGTATCATGTCACTACCCTGTCTGGGTTTTCCAGGCGGTGGGAAGGCGAGCCGTCGCGCCAGCGCTTCCGTCGCTTCTACAAGGAGCTGCGATCAGATCCGCGTGGGCTGGCGATCCTCGGACGACTCAGCCAGGAGCAATTCACAGTGCTGCTCAAGTACTCAGAGATCCGCTCGGACGCTTCTGCCGAGGCCTTTGTCCGACTCGTGATTGCAGATATGCGGAGCCTCGGGCTCGTCGACGAGTATCTCTTCAGCACCGTGCTGATGAAGGCAAGACGGGGCTTGCCTGGGTCGACAGCCAAGATCGAGCAGTTTATCGAGGATTTCCACCAGAGCGGACTGGAGATCAGCCCCAGGATCTACGTTCTGTACCTGGAAACCGTGATCCGGGAGTTTGGGCCCAAGTATGCCATCAAGTGGCTCCGGGCGCACCCGGAGCGAGCGAGCCTGTTCGACCAGCGCACCGCCGACATGATGATCACCAATGGCCTTTGCCGCATCGGCGCCGTTCGGGATGTCGAGTCCATGGTCTCCAAGCTCCGGACGTCCCATGCCGACGACAGCTGGCTCGATCTCTATCTCGTGCGTGTCTACTCGACCGTGGGTGACTGGAAGACGACGGCGCGCTACTATCGCCGGTACGTCGACAGCGGCAACGTCCCACCCGTGTCGGTCTACCAGATCGTTTTGCAGATGCTCCTCAACGGAGATCTTCGCAACCGCTACCGAGGCGACATCCGCAGCCACACTCTGTCGCAGACCTTTTCCAGGCCAACGACGTCTGCTCGGAAGCGCAAGGACCCCAAGGACCCCAAAGAGTGGAAAGAGTCCAAGCACACGGCGCACGGCGATTCCCAGCCAAACACACCCGGCCTGGCCTCCGAGTCGAGCGAATCTTCGAAAGCCCGGAGCGACTACTCCCGCCGCCTGTCGCTCGAGGAAGAGGACGAGATGTACGAGCTTGGCGTCACTGTCTTCAAGGAGATGAAGACGCTCGGGGTCAAGCCCAACTCCAAGATCTACTGCATCTTCATGCAGTCCAACTTCCGGCGACAGCTATTCTCGCGCGTCGAGGATCTGTACACAGAGATGTGCAGCCTCGGGATCGAGCCCGATGCGCGAATCTACGGCATCCTTCTGCAAAGCCGGGCTGAAAGCGGTCGGCTGCAAGAGTTTGAGCAGATGATTGACCACCTTGATCGCGAAGGCATCGACATCGACATCCATCTCTACTGCATCATCATGGACGGGTACATCACCCTCAAGAGCTTTGACGGCGCCCTGTACTGGTTCGAGAAGCTGCGGAAGGAGCGGATAGCCCTGAACCTGGTCGGGTACACGGTCGCCATCCGGCTGATGTGTATGGTCGGCAACATGCGCATGGCCCTCGAGATAGCAAGCCAGATGGAGGCCGACGGCGTTATGCCCAACATTGTCACCTACAACACTCTGATCCAAGGCTACTGCGACTTTGGCGACATCCCTGCGGCCCACCGACTCTTGCAAAAGTTCCCCGAGTCGCTCAAGCCCTCGGTGACCACCTACAATATCCTGCTCCACGCCAACGCCAAGCGCCACCACTTTGACACCGTCAACAGCCTCTATTCGGAGATGCTCGACCGGGGCATCCAGCCAGACGTGTCGACCTACACGATCCTGATGCAGATCCAGGCCACGCTCGTCAACTCGAGCGGCGCCGTCAGCGTCTACGACGAGCTCGTCAAAGTCGGGCATCGGCCGAACATCACCACCTACCAGATCCTGATGAAGGCCTTTGCCAACTCGAGCAATGTCGAGCGTGCCATCGCGATTCTGGAAACGGCCCAAAAGGACATGCACGTCAACGACTCGGTCTCGCTGGGGATCCTCCAGAACGACCTTTTGAACACGCTACTCAAGCTCAACCAGCCCGACGAGGCGCTGAGGGCCTACCACCGCCTGAACCCCGGCGGGCCCAGCGGCCCGCTCTACGGCCGCATCACCCTCAACACCCTCGACATTCTGGTGCGGATCAGCGGCCAGCTCAAGGACCCGCTGGCGGCGCATCAGTGGGTGCGCGAGTCGGCGCGACTGGACATTGTCCTCGACACCCGCATCTACAACGCCCTCATGAAGGCCTACCTCACTGTCGGCAACACCCGCGGCTGCTTCAGTGCGTACAAAGAGATGAGCGACATGGGCATCCGCCCGGATGTCAGCACATATACCTTGCTCGTGACCGCCCGCGGCCAGAGCGACGGCCGTGACGGCCAGCGCAGCGTCTTTGCATCTGCGTCCCG
Source organism: Polychytrium aggregatum (assembly GCF_025602895.1). Classification (NCBI taxonomy): domain Eukaryota; kingdom Fungi; phylum Chytridiomycota; class Chytridiomycetes; order Polychytriales; genus Polychytrium; species Polychytrium aggregatum. Next base: position 73,603 of record NW_026516379.1, read on the forward strand.
GCCGGCCTCGGACAAGTCTCAGATGCCGCAGCGCCCACACGAGCGCCGCGACGGATCCAAGATCGGATCAAAGCCGGCACCGATGGGCAGCCAACACGGTCCAATGTCGGGAAACGACGAAGGCAGCAATGATGAAGCACCCAGACGAGAACTCGATGATTCTCTCAAGAAGTGGTATCGTCGCCAGAGGACGATCTCAAGTATGGTATCGAAGGAACTGTCAGAACGCAGAGCCAGCGTGTGAGCAGCGACAGAGCCCACCGCCAGCCCGCCCGATCGCCGCCCCCCTGGCATCCCGGCATCCTGGTATCCCTGCATCGCTCTGCTCGGGTCTGTCGCGCCGAGGGCGACGATCGCAACGGCAGCCAGCGGCATTTGCCCAACTGCTCCCATTCTCCGATGGGTCCGCAGTGTAGAACGAGCGAATGCCTGCCCGACTGCCCTTCCTACTCGAGCCACCGTACTTGACCATCATTGCTGCCTAATGTGCATCCACACACCGTATTCCCCCCCCCGCCGAACGGGACGTTTTCCTCCCAAGCGCCTTCCGGCAACCCAATCGCCGCTACTACTATTTTTTTTGAATGGAATACATACATACACGCATCCGCCATTCTTTGCAACGACCACAGCTCATCCCGGTGTGCCATTGGTGTGCCATGGGCATCCATTGGTGTACCATGGGCATCCATTGGCACCCATTGGCATCCATCGGCACCCATCGGCATCCATTGGCACCCATTGGCATCCATGGGCGATCCGGCTTCCCCATGCTTTCCGCTTTGCTGGGTCTGCTGCCGTTCTCCCGTGGGAATTGCCACAGTGTCTCGCAGTTCCCCGCTTTCCCGGGGGGTGTCTGTCGTGGGGCGGAATGCTTGGCCAACCCTGATTGAGTGCCGCTGCTTTCGACAACAGTTCTGCTGAGGAAAATCGCCCCCGGTCGGCTTTCGCAGCATCGGCGATATCAAACCATCGGCCTCACTGCTGCCCGCTCTGGACAGACAGTCTCAGCGCATCAAAAGAGCAGCCATCGCCCTCGCCCCAGCCTGCCTTTGTCTTCTTTCCTGCGAGCTTGGCTCAGACGAGCAACCTCTCCTTCCCAATCGTCCTCCTTCCCGATGCCCCAGACATCCTCTGAGCAGACGCCGCTGTTGGCACCCCAGCAGGTATGTCGCTGTCGCCGTCGTTGCTGGACGATCACGGCGCCCGCTCCCTTCGGCTCCCTTCGGCTCCCTTCGGCTCCCTTTCGCTTCCGTTGGCCAGGGCCACCCACCTCCTGTCGATCGCCTCTGCTAATCCCCGATCCCTGGCACCGCTGTCCTCGACCACTTTGCTGGCGGTGGCATGCTGCTGTTCTTCCTCCTGGATCACCCAGAGCGTCCCCCACCATGCCGTCGACGTGCCGACCTACCGGGATGCTCACACCTCTGTCCCGAATCCATCTGTCGGCACACAGCGACCTGGCCGGGCCCCCGGATCGTGGCCCTGGATCTGCTGCGGGGCCTGCTGATGATCTTTGAGTCGATCGATCGTAAGAATCGCTCCTTGCCGCAGG